>NC_051185.1:19959815-20149815 GCF_013339695.2 Rhipicephalus sanguineus
CATGTTGTATGTGCTGTATGTAAGTTCTTATATCTACATTGCCTACTAGTGGCCGCAGAAGGGGGCTATAACGTGGCCTTATCGCCTTCCACATTGCAGCTTTGGAATTCTGTTGAAGAACGAATGTGGGAGCTCCGTCAGTGCGTCCCTCTAGATAGTTTTCAAAAAACCGAGTAGGTTCTTTTAATTTGTAACATTCTGGTTACAGGAAGGGGCCAGAGGAGGAAAAATTTAGAAATTAAATTTTCGTGCCTAACACTTTCTTGCCCCTTCATATTTTGTCATTCACTCCTTCACCCCTTAATTTTTTTTATTTCCAGGTGGTCGTGATGCTGAATGCCATGAGCTTGACGTGAGTCGTTGTCCTTGCCCTCCTGCAGGGGCGTAGCCAAGGGGGGGGTTGGGGGGGTTCAAACCCCCCCCGAAATTTTTCAGTTTTGCTTGCGTATATAGGCACACACACATACAAACGCACGCACGAACATACATAAAGTATGGTTGAACCCCCCCCGAAAAAAATTTCTGGCTACGCCCCTGCCCTCCTGCATGCCGGAATTGTACAGCACAGCCATTAAATATGACATGAAATAGTGCGACATCAATCGCAGTTTTAGTAGTCTGAAATTGATCGCTGCTCATTACTGCTCGCTCGAGTTTATTCAAGCTCTTAAGGACAACAGTTTTTTGTTTGAATGATGGGGGGGGGGTTACTTATGCGAGCTTTTTCAATGGAATGTCACTCTAAAGCAAACAGAATTACTACCTGCCTTTATTAACTGAAACGTGGAGATATAACGAAGAAAACGAAAATGAGAAAACTGGATGAAGAGTTACCTTCCCACAGGCAGGAGACAAGCCTTGGTCTTCGATATCACACTCGTGACGCTCAGCTATGTATAGAGGTTCTTTTCATAATTGTAAAGATTGCTTTCCGACACTGCATGTTGCCCAACCTTAGGAGCAGTACACTCTTTCGTTTTCTTAATAAAAAATGAAATCATTTACGATTCATACCTTACTGGAAACGTCTCATTTTGACACCTCTTACAATGGCTCAGTATTTTGATGATTAGAACACTTGAGAAAGGTAAGTAACTTATCATTAGCTAATTGGATGCCGAGCCTTATACAGCTAGCTTTGTTAGCTTGAGGTGTTCCATCTATTCTTGGAGTTCGGTGCAGGATAGGTGGAATAGATCGTAGGCTTTTCAAATCTGCACAGTGGTCCCAGCATGGCCATCCAACCTTTTTTACCTTCTCACACGCCAGTGACTCAATGCTTTATAACGTGAATTAAGAACTAAACTGTTGTCAGTAAAGGTCAATGCTTCGTAGTTGGCAGATATTTATTCCAGTGCTTAAAGACTAGTGCCGAATTGGTTGACTGATATTATAGTCTCGGGGACCCTAAAGGGACAGTCATGACAAGTATAAAGTTGATGTGGATTGTTGAAATAGCATTCCAGAAACTTCGTAGCACTTGTTTCGCTCCTAGGAAGTGCTTAGTTTGAAATAAAATTACGTTTTAGTGGTCCGCATACTGCTAGAGCAATTCAAAGCCACCTGCCTCCGAAACGAGCATTCTGGCATGGCCATGCCCGCCGTTTACTCGCTTTACTGCACGACAGCCAGCACAACGAAGGGGCTTTAGCGGAGCACTGCCCGGCGAAAACGGAACTTGCGTCGTTCTCAAGGGTAACGTGAAGGAGTTACTTTTTGTATGAATCCGACTGAAATGCACTAGTAGTTGCGTGTTATTCAGTCTTGTAAGTGCACTGAAATATTCCTTTCTGTCATTAGTAGTTTGAGCACTTGTGATTAATTGTACCAAGGCCCCACTACGTCATCGGGGTTGCGTTCCAGAACGTCCCACTGGTGGCGCAAATCGTGTCCTAACCTTACCTTAATTTCTCGATTGCCGAAGCACTGCTGCGTATAATATTGACGTTTTAGATGGTCTCGAGCATTCACCCTTCACTAAGACAAATCGTTATTTGTCTTTAGCGTCCCTTTAAGGTCTTTATTGAATTCGCTACAGTGTCAAGCATGTGACATGAGCCAAGAGCTAAATTTCTTTTCCAATGTGTGTAACACTGCCTTCTTCTTTTCTTCTTATTCTCAAGGAGCAAACGATGCAGCGGCTCTTGGCCGCCGTCCGAGACTGGATCAGAGGCATCGTGTATGAAGAGCTACACGAGGCATTAGAAAAGGTACTGAATAGATCTACTCGCTGAACTTGCGCATTTGACGATGTTGACGATAATTATTGGTGTCTAGCCTTTCGTAGCCTAAGATCAGATGTAGGGACGAGTGAATCAGTCAATTTGAGGCACGTAGCGAAGAGCAATCAATTTGGTCGAATAATTTCAAATCTGTATGTCACATATTATAAAGAAAAGTAGCATTTTTGTCATAACCCAACTTACTTACACAAAACTTTTAAGAATTGGAACAAGGCTTGTGGGAAGGTCACTTTCTTAGTTCGAAGCATAGTGGATGCAATTTTGAAAAATAGTAGCAGGATTAAAATAGCAGTAGGTGTGAGTTATAAGCAGTAAAATATGCACATTTTAAGTTTGCTATACTTAATGCATCTAAGCCTGTAAAGCATGCTTAATAATAATAATTAATCGAGGTGAAGGCAATATGCACGTTTAATCTTGAAGTGGGACTTTGCAGCAGTGTGGATTTCCCTTAGACCATTTCACAGCATAGCAGCCCTGAGCTGCTGTGAAACCACCTCTACAGGGGTGTTACATGCACTTAAATATGCGTCTATTCGTTTGTTTCGAATAATTGAAATTTGTGTCCATGCGAATTCAAATACTGTAATATTCGTTCGAATATTCAAGGCGCTCGAATATTCGCCCGTCAGATGGAAGATTCGGACCTGAGCTTTCATTAGCGGTTGCCAGGCTTAAGAGGAGACGTGGGTCTTGAAAAGTGTGTTTTGAATAGTTCGGTGAACGGAATGAAATTTAATACACCTTATTCAGTTTTTCCTGCAGATTCCAAATCTCTGAGTAGATTTTTACTAGCTGCATTATAACAAAAGGTATGCTAGTTCTACAACATTTTCTAGCACAGTTCTTACGGGGATTTTTGGCAACTTATTTTCGTCAAACACAAAAGCAAAGCATGTGGCAAGATTGCCGGAAAGTTGATCTACCCGATGATGCTATTTATTTTCTTTTAACGTTGTTTACCACATGACAATTCTTGGTAATCGTAAAGTGTACGAAGCAAAAATTTTTCACTCATATTTGCATCCATTTACTTTACGTTAGAAGTTCGATGAAAACAATCAAATTAGCATCATCGGTTAGACGAGTTCTCTGGCAATCTTGCCACATATTTTGCTTTTGTGTTTGACAAAGCAAAGTTGCCAAAAAGTACCGTAAGAAATATGCTCTCAAAAATGGCATATCTTTTGTTCTAATGCAGATAATAAAAATCTGCTTGAAAATTTGGAATCTGCAGAAATCTGCAGAAAGAACTGAATAAGTGTACAGTGAAACCTTGGTGATATGATCACAGCTCATACGAATTTCGGGGTGATACAAATTTTTCATTGGTCCCGGCCAAAGCCCATTAGCCTGCAATGTAATGGAGTACGGTTGTTGCGAACCGATTTTCACCCAGCGACGCTTGATGCGAACGTTCACTACCGCCCAGGTACGAAGAGGTGCTGGCCACGCTGTCGCGGAAGACGCGCCAAGCACGTGCGAGCGCGGGAACACAAGCTTGGGCATGCGCGCCGCACTGCCAAATCGTCAGAGTCACGGTGTAAGAAAAATAGTTTTCTTACGGTCAGAATAAACCTTCAGATGCGTCACGGCCTCCGAGTGTCGTGGGTCACAACGCACCTGGTTCATTAATTAAATACGCGCGTACGGGCCGTATATTTGCGAGTGCTGGTATGATTGCCGACATCTAAAAACTTAACTGGCTATCATTCAGGATTCTTCCTGACGTTGCTGCAGCCCTGAAAAACAATAAATGAAAATGTACGCCAGCTTTCCTTTGTCGCATGATAATTTTCTGTTCTTTCTGCTGATACGAATTTCGGATGATACGAATATTTTTGGTGGTCCCGTGAGATTCGTATCTCCGAGGTTTCACTGTATTAAATTTCATTCAGTTAGCCCAACTACTAAAAAAATTTTTTTCAGGACCCACGTCTCCCCTTAAAGAGTCTTTAGAGGTGTCCTTGGGGACTCTTGTTGGGTCCCCAGTCCAACTCGACAACAATCTTGCTCAATGCAGATGAACTACATTCAGCTCCGTGAAGGCGTTGATTTTGCTGCCACGCAGAAAGCCACATGTCCAGCTTATCTTGACAATGCCATGTCACGGTGAGTATCAATACAGTGAAAAAAAAAAAAAATGTTTCATTTCTTTGATTGCCAGGAGTGCAAGGTTATGTTCCAGCCAAGTCGTGAACAAGCTGCGGACGTCTTTTCGGTAGTTCTATTGATTTCCCTGCAAGCGATGCTTTTTTTTTCCACACGCTTTCCATCTGCTCTTAGAACTGAACCTCCTTGTAACGAAATTTGCATCCCCCGTAACGATAGCCTTTCTGTGGCCCGATAATTATTGTAAGCAATAATCCCACGTGTGCTCAGCCTGTGGGTGAGAAATGCGGTTATTGCTGGTTTGCTGGTTTGAGATTACGGATTTGTGTGTTCCAGAATGGGTTGAAGGAGAGGACATTTTGTGGGAATAGAAAGATTGCTCTTTTTTTTTATTCGTGCTAACTTTTTATACCTTTGTTACATCATGCAATGGTTACTCTTATCTACGTTCATTACAACAAGGCATTGTCATAGGCACCCTGTAATAGAACAGAGGGCACAACGTAGCTCCCACTTAGCACCTCAGTATCGCCGGCAATGGCCACCTGGGTTAACAAGAAAAATGAGACGGATAAATGCGTTTACTTTGAATTCCTTACTCTTAATGCCACGACGACAGAGGAGAGATCGGTGAAGTTAACGTTAAAGAAAAAGAGAAAAATCACACCATCTCCCGCTAAAGGGGACCATGAGGCGGTGCAAAGCAGCGTTTCGGCATGTAGAGCCCGTGTTTCAGAGGGGGAGTGGAGAGGAGAGGGGAGGGGGAATTGGGAGTGGAGAGGGAGAGGAGGTTTGTGGAGAGTGCTTGCGCATGCGCAGTAAGGGTGGTCACGCCGCACACCACCACCAGATTGAACTCCGCTATAAGATGCTTCACATCTAAAAACGTCATCTAGCGTGCATTCACCCAACCGCCATATTGTACACATCTCTATGCGACAGCGCCATCAAGTATATCGTCACCCAACTGCAGTTTGCATGCATCTCTATGGGACAGCGCCACCTATTGAATGATACGGGAGATGCGACGGCGAGGGAACGCCGGACAGAGCGACGACCGACCAGGTGATGCTATAAGGAGCTTCGCCCCTAAAGTGAACCATTCAACTCTGTGAAGGTATTAACCTTCGCAGAGTGGAAGCTCTTTAGCACGACATAGAGGTGACAGAATTTCGAACCATAGCTGATCACATTCCCTGAAACTTAACCAGAAATCTCAGTTCAGGTACTCCCTTTTTAATTTAGCTCCCGCTTCTTGAAAGTTTCCCATGTAAGCAGCACGGTGCTCGCGTCTTTTTGCCGCAATCTCCGTTTTGCAGCACGCGTCGTCTTGTCTAGCTTGTCGCATGCACTTGGCATTTCATGTGCAATCTTAACTGGTGTTTCCCGCCTGTGTCCCTTCTTCATTTTAGTGGACCAGTGGTGAGTAGTGGGGTTTGCCCATTCTATGTGGCATGTATGTTTTGGTTGATGGACAGGAAAAATACACAGAAACCAAGCCATATGCAGATTCACTGTAAAAAGGGAAAACAACTTGCAGTGGGACATTGCAGCAAGTTGTCATCTCTCTATTCTGTCACTCGCAATTTTATTTTATTTTTTTCAGCACTGAAGTCACATCTGGACCAATGGCCTTTCAAGGCTCCACGAGAGCTGGTTTTGCTGACACCTCGTCTGGACTGGTAGCAGCACGCTCCAACATACCTGGAACAACACAACTGGCAGCATCCTCACGCCGTGAGTATTACTCTACTGAGGAGCATAGTGAGGGGTGTAACTAGGAATTTTATACGTGTGTCAGTGGTGTAGCCAGGGGGTGACACCGGGCCCATCCATTCCCCCCTCTTTTACTTACTTCTTTTTTTGTTTTTGTTTTTAATTTCCAGGTGGTGCTAACGCTGAATACTGCAATCTGGACGTGAGTTGTCAACTTGCTGTGCTGCATGCCAGACTTGTACAGCACAGCTGTCGCGTGCATTTTGAATAGTGCAACTGGCTTGCAGCTTTGTGTGTACCTTACTGCAAGTACTGTATCTCATTTCGGTATTTCTTACAGTGATCTACAAATTGTTGGGGTCTCTTACATCCGGAAACCAAGATATTAAAATGAGGGAAGCCATAGGGGAGGGCTCCGGAAATTTCGGCCACCTTGGGTTCTTTAACATGCACCTAAATCTAAGTACACAGGCCTCTAGCTTTTCACCTCCACCGTAATGCGGCCACTGCAGCCTGGATTCGATTCTGCAACCTTCACATTGGCAGTCGAGCACCATAAGCACTAGACCACCATGGCGGGTTGACAGTCGTCTACAGTTTCCTTGTTGACATCTCCATGATTGGGACAATTTAAGAAGTTAGAGAAGTTCTTCGAATTCATAAATTCGTCAGGCAATGAGGAATAACTGGACTCCATGCAACCTGTGCTTGGTCTTATTAGCTTAGGTGACGTCCATTTTTAGAGTTCAGTGTGTGTTAGCTGGGACAATTTGTACACTTTTTGAATATTCACGGTGGCTCTGAAGCTCCATAACAAAAATCCGTAGTAAACCATCGATAAAAAAATGCATACCCCAGTTTGAAAGTTGACATTATGTACTCAAGTGCTTGGAGAAAGAAAACTTGTGCCAAGTTTCATCATAGGATTGAATTGCGAAGCTTTATGTTCTACATTGAACATGCTATATGTTGACTATGTGTGCTGTACTGCGAGGCATCTCATTTCTAATGTGCTAATGTTGCCTTCCTTTTTTCACAAGGAGCAAATGATGGAATGGTCCACTGTGGCTGTAAGTGGTGGACTCAAGGCCATAGGACACGAAGAGCTGAGCGAGGCATTGCAAAAGGTACTGCAATGTACATACTTGATGAACTTATTAACGTTCCTGTCAACGGCATTGGGCTAGTTGGCTGCACACGATCTTTTAAGCAGCAGCGCAAATTCAAGAGACGAGAACAAACAAAGTTGCTGCCAACAACACAGGCACTGTCACACACAGTCGCAAAGTCACAGTTGACGCAGTCAACCACAACACAGGCGCTGTGATGTGTGTGATAGCACGTGTGTTGTGTGTAATCCATTTGTTCATATGGCAGGCAGCTGCCTCATTGAAGTTCTCGATTGCGGTGAGTGGGGAGCTTTAAAGGGACCGACAACTGGTCACAACGTCTGACTAGATCCTGGTAAAAATTTAAAGACAGTGAAATATAGTGACAGATTCCAGCATTCTTTTCGCACTGTGAGTAGGATTATATTTTTAAATCGTGTTTAAAAGTAAAAAAAACTGGTATGTTGCGCACCCTAGCAGAAGAGCCTTGAATCTAGATTATGGAGTCGATCACTTATTGTTGTACATAGTCACGTAGTCTCTTGCTGTTGTGCGCGCCATAATTAGACCTGAAGTATGTATATTATTATCTGTCCCCGCTCTATTTTGTGCTGCTTACGAGGTAAATGGAGTTGCACGGTGAGAAGCTGCGCTGCCTTCGCGGTAACCAATGGAACGTGTCGAGCCGTGGCGCTTGCGCGCGGAGTGCACGCATGTGCAGCAAACCGCCGCGCTCGAACGCGAACCACTCTTGCGCTCACTGTTTGCAGCATGGGCTGTCACTTGTGTTTACGACTTCATATTCGCCGTACATTGAAAAATTCTGCTTACATATGTTTCACAGCGTTTTCCACGTTACCGTTCCATGATTAGACACTCTCACCGGTAAGCTTTCCGTTGCGCTAAAGAAAATGGGCACCATGAAAATTGGTTGCCGGTCCCTTTAAAAATTGTTTTCTTGCTTAAAACAAGAAAATGTAACGAGAAACCTTGTCATATAAGAAGTATTTATTTGCTTTCGATTTAGGTATAAAGCTAATTTTTCATGAGAGCATGACATGGTGTAAATTGAGTCTCAATACAGACCGAAATATAGATTTTCTAAGATCTGTGATTTTCACTATAAGACATGCAGACTTCAGTGGTCAGAAAATATCTTTAGCGCAAAACATAGCTTCCATAGAATATAGCACAATATTGCAGGGCTAAAAATGCAAACATAGCCAGAATGGCTGGGGCATTTGGCATGGAATGACCCAAGAGTACTGCCAAGAGAGATTGGGCTCACGTGTTTGTGGCAGCACTGTCTACAGATTGCATTTTTTTTTAGTGTTGCAGTGCAGTGTTCACGTTGAAAGTCAAAGACTATGAATATTTGACAATTAACGGTATGTGCATTGTTAATTTTTCCTTTTGTCACTCCTCTCTCCTTTCAGCTGTGGTTCAATGAGGGATGAAACACTAAGTCGTGTGTCGGACACGGCGTATATTAGAGACACATTAAAGATTTTTTATAAAGTGTAAAACTGTGTTCTACGTAGCAAATAAAAGTATATTTGCTTAAATGTGCCGCCTGTGGGCCAACTGTGTGTGTATGTGTGTGCGTGCATGTTAAAGGTGAGTCGACACATTTTGTTTACCTACAACAAATGAACACGCACGTGAACATATACTGTGTAGCAGGAGTGGAGTTATTCGATTCTAAAATTTCAACGAGATGAAATTTTGAAGGGACACTAAAGTGAAACAATGAATTCGTTTAGATTGATAAATTGTACTCCGAGAACTCCAATTTGTACTCTGAGAACTCCAATACTGATTAGGAACTATGAAGGACCTGGTAGACGCCGTCAAAATCCATTACGTCAAGGCATTTTGTGTGGGTACTTCAAGGTGGTGTCGCCACCCACATTTCCTTTTAGCACGCATTCTCGCTTACCAAGCATGTTATCGCGGCAAGCGTAATGTTTTACAGCGAAAGCTGGTATGAGATCACAACAACGGCCGTTTTTGGCACCGTAGTTGTCTGCCGCCGCCGCCAGTGTCCGCACCCACTATCGTGCGAAAAAAAAAAAATAGAAATAAAAAACATTTGGGATGGAACGGGGTTCGAACCTGAGCCCTCTGCGTGGCAGCCCAGTATTCTACCACAGAGCCATGTCGGTGCTTGAAACTCGTTTGCAAAAAGACCCTATACAGGCTTCATGTTGGGAAGGAACCACATTAACATATGTAATATAGCGTTTTAGAAGAGTAAAATAACCAGGCGTCACATAACACGAATTCTGTAACCAGTCGCCACACAATGAGAATTGTGCAACGAGCGAGTTGTTCAATGCTTCTAACCCATTAACAAAGGGCTGTGCCATAATTCGTCATAAGGCACAGAATCAACAAAGTGCACATAATGCCTTATAGGTGTTAAGCGGATACCGCGGTTCTCCGCAGAATGACAAAAAATGGCATAATGGCTGCTTCCCTACTTCACAAAAATTATTATTTATAGCGTAGTGAGTACCTCGCAAGTGCACTTGTATTGGTTGCCAAGGAAGCCCATAAGGCCCCCATGGTCCATTTCCTCGTGGTCTCAATAATGTTCTTTCCGTCTCTGTACCTCTTCCTCACATTAACGTATGTTGTATATCGTGGTGGGAAAGTGAAATAATGACCACCTGTCACACAATGCAAATTATGTAACTAATGGGTCGTTTAAAGCTACCAACCCATTACAAAGCGCTCAGCCATAATTTTTCATCATCATCAGCTGCCGCATCAACAAAGTGCACATAATGCCTTACAGATGTCACGTGTAGCGGGTACCCGGCTTTTCCGCAGAATGAAGATTAATGGCGTAGTGGGTGCTTTCCACCTTCATAAAAATTATAATTTATGGTGTAGTGGGTACCTTGCAAGTGTACTTGTATTAGTAGCCCCAAGAGGTTTTACAACGGACACTAGAAATGCCGCTTTTCCAGCTTTCGCTGTGACTGCTGCGCTTTCTGCGCAGGCCTGGCGTTTTTTTGGTATCGTGAAAGAGTAATCTACTAATACGAGAAAAACGGATTTTCTCTTTAGTGTCTCTTTAAGTGTTTCATTATATAAACCATTGTACCGTGATCACGTGCTACTTGGGACAAATGTGCCCAGGACAAGATATATGCTAAAAAGTTGTATTCTCAGTGTAGCTTGGCAACGTATAGCCTTTAAGAGTTTCAGCCTTTCATAGCAGTTGCGACTTATAGTTGTTCATTACAATAGAACGATCGTGCACGCATAGGCGGAGAGTACGGGGGGGCTGGGGGGCTTGGGCCCCCCCCGGACTGCCTCATGGGGGGCTGAGCCCCCCCCTGGCGCCGGCCCAGGGTATTTTTTAAGAGCTTGGCTTAGGTCCACGGGTCGTCCTGTCTGGCAGCTATTTCACAGGAGGCTGTTCATGCCCGCTTCTTTTTAATTTCAGCCATTCAAAGTTCGGCACTTGGGCCAGTGACAAGTCAAACATTCAATGGAAAAATGCCCCTCAAATGGATTTTTACGTGCAGAATATGTTGTGCTGACGAACAACTGAAGCGACGACTTAAGCTATGACAAATTAAAAAATTCACCGGCGATTACGATACTGCCTAATTCGCTGACCACAGCCTCGTGTTCGGGCTGTAGCGACAGAGAAGAGACCGACACCCGTGTTGCTCTGGTTCAACACTTCTTCGTTCTTTTCCCTTTATCGCGTGCTCACGAGCAGCCCCGCCTTACGCCCGCTTCTTCGCGCGTCTTGTGCGCGGCATGGCGTTTCCCGCCATCGTTTTCCCTCGGTAGATTCAACATCCTCCCGGGGCCGCGCTGTGGTCGTTTGCATCCAGTAGGTACAGCCGCTGAGCCGTGCGCTGGACTTGATGGCCGTTTGGGTAGGCGAGTTTGAAGTATCTCGCTATGCCGTCCTTGCCTGGATACGCCTTGACCACTCTAGTGACCTTTACTGCAGTATCCGCACGTTGTCATTCTGGTAACCATAATGTCGCCAACGTGCAGTCGGAACGAAGATGGCTGGCACTGATGAGCGGAGCGCAGGCGAAGCAAACATTCTTTCTTCCTGCTTTTCCACAACCGTTGCAGAAGCTCGTGCTCGCACTTGACACGCCTTCGCAGGTCATGCGCGGTGGAACCAGGCAAACACCCTGCAGTTCTTGCTGGTAGCCGCACGACGTGCTTGCCGGTTAGGAGGTGCGGGGTGTCAGCGCCCGTGCATCCTTGGTTTCCTCGCAGAGTTGCGTTAGACGGCGGTCCGATGCCCACTTCCGCAAGACCTCGACGTCAGGTGAAAGAGGCTCCTCCCAATCGATGCCGTGCCTCCGTAGCCGTCCACGCTTTTCCTCATCTGATGGTGTGGCTCGGCAATCACGCGCCACGCCTCCTGGAATGCTGCAGCAAAGACATACGGTCTGTCTTGGCCTTGAAGTAACTCCTGGTGATGATGACCGCGCTGTCACTGCTATGGTGGTCGGTAGATGAGGCGATGTCGAGGTGTCCGCTGCCTCACGGGTTTGTGACACTTTCCCTGAGGTGGTTTTCTCCCGTGAGATTCGTCTCTGTTCCCGACTTTCCACTTCAGCTTCAATGAACTTCAGGTTTTCCTTCACTTTTTCTTCTCTCGATTGCCCTGCAGAGTCCGCGATGTCTGTTTCGTTCTTTGTGCGCTTACGGTACAGGATAGACAGGTCTTCTGGCAATGAGCGCAACAGTACTCGGTGTGGGACAGCTGCGTTCTCTGCAAACGGCGTGCCAAGGCTGACCAAACAGCTGGTCCTGAACTCGATTTTGTCGTGCACGTCCTGCAGCCTTGATACTTGGGACGAAGACTCGATCGGCTCAATGGCAAGCAGGCTGTCTGTGTGATCATTGACGAGATCTTTTCGGCCATACCCTTCGGTGGACACCTTGACGGCAACGTTGTAATTCTTCTCAGTCAGGCGTGTTCCTTCGGTGGCTCGCCTCGTAGCGCCGGCCAAGTTAGGCTTCAAGCACTTAAACGTTTCGATGTCTGTGAGCTTGGGGTGCGTGTGAGTGGTCGCCTCGTAGTGCTCCCAGAAACCCGGTAACTCACGGTTCTCACTGCTGAAGGTGGGTACTTGAAGTTTCGGCAAGGCGACTCGGAAGCCCAGTGCTCGTGGCCTACTGTTCCCGGCGAGGCTTTGGCCGATGGTGTCCGAGTGGGCAGCTTCCATGGAGCTGCTGGATCCGTCAATTGTATCCGCATGCCTCGGCTGGGTGGCTTCGATGACGGTAGGACCAACCGATGCACGCGCGTTCAGCGCGGACCGAAGCCTGCTGACGGCTTTCACGATCTTCTCGTGGTACTCAATAGCGCCCTTAATTTCCTCGTCAAACTCCTCACCGTCAAGGGCGTAGGCGATCTCTTTGTCCAGTTCAGCGAGAGCGGAGTCCTTGTCGCGAAGCTCGTCGATGAGTTCCTGCAAGTCGGCGGAAGACGGTATACTGTGCCTTGCAGGAGGATCTCGCTGGCCTCGGACAGGAGTCGGGTAGTGGCACCGCGAAGGACGCCTCGATCTCTGCGTAACTCTGCGTAACGCCAGCTTTGTTTGAAGTTTTGACTATCCGCAGTTGTAGCAATGTAACATTAATTACATATTGTCATAGAAATTGCCAGCGCTCGAGTGCTACGCACACTATATACTCTGTGCATTGCAGCTGTCGCGAACCAAGTGAAACGCCCACAGCCCCGTTACAATAAGCGAAGCCAGCCGCAGTGCACGTGCCAGCCCTGCATGCAAACGAGGTCCGACCGAGGGGCCAGCGCGCGCGACAGAGGAAGAAAGCGAGGTTAGAGGCCAGTATCTCGTGATATCGACAAACTCCGCGTTCGCTCTCTTTCGTCGTCGTTCGCGCTATCGGTTACGCCGCCGACGCCAACGGCGATGCCGCTCAACGCAGGAACGGACGCCTAAGAGCTGCGCTAATTGTCTTGAACCCCGTAGTGAATGGTTTTGAGAACACAAAAATGATACTGAGAATACAAAGCAATCACGACACAGTCAGTCAGTGAACGCTTTGGCACAAGCTTACTCGCCAATAAAAAAAAAAGCGGGTGATTTCTTGGTTGCTTACATATCGGTACCCTTCGACATGCCTGCTTATAAAATTGCCGATAAAAGATTGTACGCACTTTTGATTTATCAGTAAAGGGTTTTACTAAAAGTTCGGCCACCAATGAGCAACTCCATTACTCGTCCAGATTCATAACCGCAGCTTCGCACAAGGTGTAGTGGTAGCAAATGGTATTTGCTACCATCTCAGAATTACTTTCGGCCATCTTGAATTGAACTCACTGGCATCCGTGATAGCGTTACCTACTGTCTCCTGTGTGGCGCATGTTTTAACAAAGTAAAGCCTAACCCCACGCATTGCGTCAATCGATTTTACGCGACGCAGTCAACGAAGGCGACCTTTTTCGCTTCGAGCCAAGAGTTACGAGGTGGAGCGATGTCTTTGTGTAAATTGCAAAATAAGTCTAGGGTCTTCCACTTACCGATCTTCATTATGATATCGCGGGCACCTAAGAGACTAAAGTTACATTAAATTCTTTAATTTGGAAGTTGGACTCATCTCTCTCTCTCTCTCTCTCTATATATATATATATATATATATATATATATATATATATATATATATATATATATAGGTAGAGTGAGGGAGAAATGTGGAAGAGCAAGTCGGGCCCCCGCCCCCTCCGGTAAAATGAAAACTCTCCGCCTATGCGTGCACGAACAGCAGAAATTAGCATTTTTTGTAAAGCCTTAGTGATGAAAACTTCTGTCCCGTTATACGTATGTGTGGCCATAGTCAGAGAGTTCGGGGGGGGGGGCTCGCCAAGAAAACAACCTTCGGCGGAAAAATTCGTAACCCAACTTCGCATTAGGTCTAGTGGTAGCAAAGGGCATTTTCAACCGTCTGATTATTATTTTTGATCATCTTAAATTGTACATTCACTGGCACAGTTGAAGCTTCCTGTGCCAGTATTAGCCTGTTCTCTCCTGCCTGGTACATGTTTTAACAACGTAGGTAAAGCATGTCAGTAAAAAGACTCGGCAGATCCCATGCATTGTCAGAATCGATTTTAAGTGACGCAGTGAGCGAGTAGCAGCCTATACGACCTTTTTCACTTTGAGCCATGCATTACGAAGTGGATCTGTGTTTTTGTGTAAATTGGAAAATAAATCTAGAGCCTCCCGCTAAATATCTTAATAATGAAATTGCGGTGTCGGCGCCTAAGAGACTAAAGCTGTATTAAATTCTCTAATTTGGAAGACGGGCTCTCTCTCTCTCCCTGTGTATATGTGTGTGTGTGTGGGGAGAGAGAGAGAGAAAATGTGGAAGAGCCAGTGCGGCCTCCGCCCCCTCCGGGAAAATGAAAACTCTCCGCCTATGTGGCTATATGTATGCATGCGTGAATACGGTAAATGCAATTTCAATCAATCAATCAGTCAATCAAAGAACTTTATTTTCACCAAAAACAAAAACATTTACGGTGAAAGAAAGGTGGCTGGGAAAAAAGCTGTCCAATCAAAGCTTGACAAAGCCCCAGCCACCCATCGGCGGTGAAGCCACAAGGTACAATGAAGCCACAATGAAGCCGACGGTGAAGCCACAAGTGACAATGAAGCCAACAGACAATAAGAATCAAGGAATGCATTAGGGAAATTAATTTAGACTTAAGATTGAATGAAAGAAAATTAAAAATGGCAAAATACAACTGGCCACAGGTCAGATACGAGCAGACATTTTCCCTCTGTAGCTTCGTTGTGATTGTTACTAACAGAAAATCGGACGTCCTTATTTATTTGGTTTCTTTCCTTCAATGGACCCATGTTGTCGCCGAAAGCGTCCTAGGCACCCTGGACTAGGGCTCCCTCCCACATGATTAGTTTATTATTTTTTAAATGAAAGTTTTCTCTCTTGCTATAATTGTTATCATTAGATATATATCAGCTTAAATACCTTGTTTTGCATCTGGCAACTAATATTGGGAAATCTCTACCTCTTATTTTATATGCAATATGAGAATACAGCATTAACGCTCGTGTAGAAGACAGTGTCCATAGCAAAGCGAATTGCGTTTAGCATTTCGCATTCAAAACTCGCTGCATGAATGAAGGTCTCAAGAGAGAGATATAAAACCTTAAGAATGCAGTGAGCAGGCCCTGGCCGGTATGCCAACCAGTAATAACCTGCCACTTAACACTGAGGGACAAGGTATTAAATGGAGACGAAAATTTCAATCACCTTTATGATGGGGACTGCTGAACTATCGTCTGTGCTCGTACTGATCTTGGCGAAAATTCAAGGTTATCATGTCTGCATGCAGATAGACCAGAACCTAACAGGAATTGCCAGGTTGAAGGGTGCATCCGGAGGGCATCATCCTCTTTCGTTCTTTCTCTATTTCTTTCTTTCTCTTTCTGTCTTGCTCTCTGCTCTTTTTTTCTTTTTTGTGTCTTTCTACCCCTTTCTCTGTCTATCTTTTTTTTTTCTTTCTTCCCTTTCTCTCTCTGTACTCGTTCGCTCGTGCATCTGAGTTATTGCGTCCCACGCCAGACAAATCAGCGGCAGAACGCTCGCCAGGCGCACGTGTTCGGGGAGCGAAGCAGAAGAGGACGAATGGAGCGCGTGCCAGTTCATGAGTATGATAGTTTTTGGTGGCACCACACGCCATAACGAAAACCTGAACAGCCACGCTCTAAAAATTTCAAAGGGGCGCGTGCTCCCGCAAATTCATCTAAGGCCCGATTCTTCACTGTCACGCAATACATCCATTTATTCATCCATAAACCCGTCTTAACCTCGGTTGAAGTCTGTGTTCGATTGTAGCCTCGAGCACGTGCGTTTTTACTTGAGCATGCGCGTACACGGAGGTTGTGGAGGTCTTGTGCAGCGCCTCGAGGAGGCATTGTCTCTTGAGAACGCGTGCTCGGAACACGTCAAAGGCTCTCAGGCACGCACCACTTCAACAACTTCGGTTACCTAGCTCATCGGAGTCGATCGTCAGCACGTGAGCTGGACGAATCGAATTCAGATAAGGCTTGACACATATGTCGTAGACGTATATCGATGAAGGACGCAGTAGTCAAAATAAGTGCCGAATACGGAGATCATTCAAGATCGAAATGGAAGAAGGCTTCCCCGTATTTTCCTAGATACAGCACTTTGTTACCTTTACATTTGGCCACAGATTGACGCCCGCGTGAGTTCTCAACTTCGTAGTAGCCAAGCCCGTGAGAAAATTGCGAGTTTATGCTCTCGACTAAATGCGCTTGTGGCTTACAACCACTAACAGTTATCAAGCAAACATTGCAAGAACACTTTCACGAGGTACGATTGACAGCAGTCAGATGAAAAAATAATTTATTTCAATTTTCGAAGCCTAGAAATATAAAACGATACTTTCGCTACGCTCTCCCGAGAAGGCGTTGCGCAATATGGCGCGATGCGAAATATCGGACACTCCGACGGCGACGGTAATTTTTCAGAATGCTTGCACGTGCGTTTGCCGAGACGCGGGATTGTAGCTGCAGCTTTACCATCAAGGAGGGAGGAAAGGTTGTGAGGGAGCGTCGCGTTACACGATTGTAGCAATGTTTGGCTCGCATGTTCTCAGGAGCCTCAACTACCGATTGGCAGCGTTTTCTGACCGTGCTGAAAGAATGTTGCAGGGCCCCTTTTTTTTTTTTCAAGTGCTCCTTTTACGATCAACAGTATGTAAAATGTTAACTTTTGCTTAATTCCTCTTTCTTTAGCAGGTGTGCCTAACTGCAGTGCGAGAAACCTGAAGGATAAAAGAGTGTTGGCGCTCAAACGTCGCCAACGTCACAACCAGACATCGCCCAACTGTTGGCCTAAGCATTGGCTACTACTGGCAGTCCTGCTACCAGGACGAAACTTCTGATAAAAATACCTTGTTATTCCGTCACTCAAGCATCTATTCTGTGGACTCATTTTCCTAGGCACTGGACTTCCACTACACAGGCTGTTCAGATGCAAACTCTATTAACATGTCATTTCCAGTGCTTAAGGAGCACACTAGTTTCTGAAATACAAGGCATTTTTCTGCAGAATCAACAGCTGGCACGAGTACCTGGTGCTCAGAACCAGGCTCTGCGCACATAACGTCGCTATTTCGAAACTGCACATGCAGGTGCATCAGAAGCACCTCATGACTTGGGCATGTTCAATACACCTGTAGTATGCTTTGAATGGTGCGAGAATGTGGAAATTGTGTTTGGTGCAAACCAGTGTTTTCTGTCTAATGCCGTGCGCTACATGCTGAAGCACTGGCATTTGAATATTAATGGGAACTAACAGACAATAATGCCAAGGAAAGTATAGGGGGTGTTATTTCTAGTAATTAGGACATAAATGTGAAGAAAGTAAAGTGGATGAAAAGATAACTTGCCGCCGGCAGGGACCGAACCTGCGACCTTTGAATAACGCATCCGATGCTCTACCACTAAGCTACGGCGGTGGTCATCCTCTCATCCACTTTATAGGGTATATATGTACATTTAAACATGGAAGCGTCAGTCAGCGGCACCAGTAGCCACGACAGCGAGTGTGGAACACTCTTTTTTTCTGCTTGTTGGCATCACGTAGCACGTGAACTTATTACGAGCTGGCAGCTGACCAACAATCCCTCGCATACTACCTGAAAGCATCAAGTCTGCCAGAACGAGACCCTCGCTATGAATGAAGGAAAGAAGTGCTAACTTTAAGGGCTCGTTTTTCTTTGTTATACACAATATTAATGAGCACTAACAGATAATAATGCCAAGGAAAGTGTAGGGGGTGTTATTTCTAGTAATTGGGATATAAATGTGATGAAAGTAAAGTGGACGAAAAGATAACTTGCCGCCGGCGGGGACCAAAGAAAAAAACGAGCCCTTAAAAGTCACCTTCCTTCCTGGCATTTGAATGAGTGATATAAAAGAAAATTAGTGCTACAATGAAGGCAACGGTGAATTTTTGGCAGTCAATCGTAAATGAGGTACGACTGTGCATTTGTTGTTTATTGGCATCACATAATTATGCCCAGAAGCGTTCCACTGCACTGTGCTTCGTCTTGCATTTTTGTATTTTTTAAAGAAGTTCCTGCATCTTACACATAAGCCTACGACAACGTGTAGGCTTACGCATGAAGACTCCCTAGCTTGCGACTCGTGCTGAAAGATTCTGGTAAAGAAAGAGCCGCACCGATTGCAACATTGTGTGGAATTCACTCGGTTTTTGCTTACATGTTTGGTTGAAAGGGACTGGTCCCTCATGTAATCTTCTTGCGGGCTGGAGGACAGTGTAATTAAATTATTAATTTTACATTTATGACTCTTTAGCGGCCACTTAGACTTCAACGAAGAACTCTCTCTCCAAGGAGCACCACATGTTGGTAATATTGGTATGGCATCTGTTTTCTATAGTGGCTACTGCATGGTTTTCATAGTGCATTCCTGTTGCTTTCCTTCATGTTTATTTCGGTCAGAAAATGACATTGCACAGCAAACCTTGTTAAAGAACATCGGCGGAAGTGGCCTGGAAAGACTACTTTCAAAAGCATAATTTGGTGGTACAAGCATAACGATGGATGCAAGGAAAATATTGCAATGTCATCTAGCCAGGCTAAACGCTACTCGACCGGCACATAGTAACCGGCAAGTGTTACCAGCGCCACAAAATGTCAAATTAATCCTACGATAGTGTCAGCTGAGTTATTAAAATCTCTGCCGTTTAAAGAGAAAATGCAAATTCACACGTGTGGAACGTGCACGACCACAAGGAAGCGACTGCATACCCTCAAGCAAGTGTTAAGGCCCTGTTCGGCGTAGCACAAAAGGACGAATTAGGTTCCCTTAAGCATCTTTTAAGCTAGCTTATAGACGGACTTATTCTTGGCAGGCGATGCTGCGGAAGCCATATGCAGGTAGTGTGATTGTCATTAATACCTCACTAATGTGATTAAAAGAAATGCTTTATCTATGAGTATATCAAGTCGTTCATTTGTGCACATTTGCACTTTCAGCGTGTGGCATGCTGTTTAGTCAGCAGTGAATGTCGTGCCATGCTGTCACTTTGTTGCAGAAGCTTGTTGCAGTTAAATCTGGTGATCTCTGCTTGAGACAAATACGCATCACTTATTTTCGAAAATTAAAATCTCATAGGTTCCAACTCTTCATTGGATATGCCAATTTTATTACAGCAAATTATTCCATATGTTGACATTTTCAAGGCTGCAAAATGTGCGAAGCACCGGTAGACATACACGTTGGGGACATTAAGGCATATTATATATATGCATACGCTTTAGACGGGGACAGACATAGTAGGCGCTAAAAATGCCGAGTTCAACATTTTCACACGGATTTCTGCAGTGCTCGCACTGTATATAATGAGCTATAAATACTTAAACCTCTCTCTCTCTGTCTGTGTGTGTGCTCTTGCGGTCCCATTTTTGGAATAATTTCGTATATCCGTATCTGTCGAATTGCTTACCTTGAAAGCAATAAATGTTTAACATTACAGCCTGTGCTTGGCAGCAGAGTGTGTAGTATATGCCTAAAGTCACGTGAGTCTAAAGATGATGCTTTTACGCATGTATCGGTTCAGCTTCGCACATGAACACACAAATATAAAGGTCCACGTCAACAAAGTGTGAAGGAATTGAATAAGTAAGTACGCGCAGTGGGCGTGCCTGTGGTGGCATCCCACGGAAGGTGAGAACCAAAAGTGCGCCACTACTCCAATTCCGGCAACCGCAAATACGTGCGATAAAACCTGTAGAGCTTACCTTCGAGGAATGGGAATTTGTGCACACTTGATGTTCATCGTAGTCAAGCCCAAAAGAACGGACTGCACGTACGCGGTGTGGTCCAATTCATCGACACTTCGCCTTTCTTGGAAGACTATGCACCGATCATCGTTGTTGCAGGGCCAACTTAGGGGGGTTTGAGGAGGTTCTGACACCCCCCGAAATTTTTTCATGCTTTAATTTTCGGGTGACACTAAAATGCTTGCACACGTTCACAGCGACCACCAGTTGCCAAAGTTAGCGGTTCTACACACAAACACGCCCCGAAAAAAATTCCTGGGTGCGGCCCTGGCTGTTGTACCAGGGATAGGCGCCCTGCGACGCACGCAAGCCTAGCTGTTAGCACGTAAAATAACTTGCCCTGTAATTCAGCGCTCGTGAACAAAACCTAAACACCGCGTCTTTTGCGGTGACTGTCCTACCAGCGTTGGCACTGTATGACCAGGAGGCGTTGGTATGATCCTACGCGAAAACCTCGTGGAAAGCTTTTCTGCAGCGCACAACAAAAACTTTTGATTTCCCGCACTTTTTCGGGATGCACAGCGTTGCTAACCTACAAACGTTGCTGGCACCAAAAATGGTTTTGCTCGAAAATGAAACTCCCGCTGTGAGGTTTGCTCTTGGAGTTCTTGATAATCATCGCTTAGAGGAGGGTTCGGACGCCGGAATTTGAATTCATCAAGGGCATTGTGACGTGCGCTTGTGACAGTGACCGGAGCATGTGGTGCTCTGACATAAAAGTTTTGTTTCAACACGCGCATAAAAGAGCAAGCGAGCTTTTGACAAATCGATCAGTTCTGGGTGCGCCATGGTCCATGGACTGCTGTAGCGAGAAAAACCGGGAGGGGGGGGGGGGGTGAATGCCTAATGAGAAAAAAGGGCATGAAAAGAGAAAGACGGAGAAGAATGTCACAGCTTCACGCAAACGTATGTGTTTACCAGCCTGCCGTGTCACTCAAGCCCACAACTTTCGCATCTGTTGGGGACGGACAGCCTGTTGAGATGTAGCATTAAGTGACATTAAAAATCGCGGCCACCGATAAAGGTGAAGCGACAATCGAAAGACAAAATTGTGAATCAGAACGTTGCTCCAAATTTCAACGTGAGGCGACGGTGTTAACATGATGGCGCCTTGACGCTTGCCGAGTCTCACAAAGGGAAGATAAGGAAGAAAAAATGATAAAGAAAAGAAGTTCGCGGAACACTTAGTCATAGCCATAGGAAACTCTATGGTCATAGCATTGTTGCACCATGGCGTGTCGTCTGGTGTCGTCAGGTGTCGTAGGCCAAACCAGAACCATGCGCACACCGGAAGTGTGTAGGCAACCTGGCAAAATCGACCGATCAGCGCCGGCGGAAATTACACGCGACATATCCGCCTGGGAGCGATGGGGCGATGGGTTCAAGGCCCCGCAAGATAATCTGCATTATCTTGCAGTTGTAGAAAGTTGTAGAGAACACTTGTGGCGTTTCGGGCCTGTCCGTGGTGTTTTGCGACTCTCTGCGTGGCACACGTGTGCGAGAAAAGAAAAAAATATCGCTAACACGTGGGCGGTCCAAGCCCATGACGGTTGGCACCCATCGCGCAGGTAAGCACGCACTTCTTCGAATCGAATCCTACGCAGCGCCTTATCTAACGGTATCAAACAGCGTCCCGCGCGCTATGGGTGCTGTGCCGGTCCACACTAGCCTTCGGCTTCTTTGCTGCGATGCTGTTTGTGTTGACCACGGAGCGAGAAATCTACCGCGGTAGTAACCACAAACGAGCGGCCACTTGTTGCGTTCAGTTCAGGCCTACGTGCTTGACCGAGCCGCGCAAATTCAAACCGCTGGCTTCCTTTATCCTTATATAATTTTTTCTTTGCGGAGCGAGCCTTATGTTTGCGACGGTTTGTGGCACATCGTTAAGCCCGTGAGAAGCGCTTGGCATTGATCAATTCTTCGCGGCACTGATCGCAAGCGATGGTGTTTCGGCCTTACGTAACCCAGCGTACGCCGCGTTTTGTTTTCAACTTCGCTAACGACGTTAGTATTTTTCTTTTTTCGGTTGCGCCTATAGTAAGCATCCAGTAGCCGAATTCAAGTCTCGTATCTGAACTCGTAACTTCGAAAATTCGATTCCAATGTGCCTAGTCGCCCGGCCTGGCGTCGTTACTTGGGTAAGTCGGTTCTCCGGTAAACACCAGCAGCGTGCACTTCGTACTAGCCCGAAATACAATGCTTATCGCTTGCAGCTTTCTTACGGAAGCACCAAAAAGCGCAAACCAATGAAACGCGGCGTATTGCCCTGCGATGTGCAATGTGCCAGAACAAAACAAGCCGTCTCCCGCAACATATGGCACCGTTGTTCGACCGGCGCACGCATTTGTTCGATTTGCATAACGAATTGGTCTCGGCAGAATGCGTCTCAGCGCTTTGGAAATCTAGCACCGCTTGCCACGTGTAGCCGCACGTGAGTTGTCGCCACTGTTTGGCTATCGCGGTGGCCGCTCGACTGGAACTACAACTAGCCGAAACGCGAAGGGGTACTTAAACTGACCGTCACGCTAGTTAATTAGGTTGTTTGGAGTACGTGAACATTTTAAAGCTAACTACAACAGCCTCATCAGCGCCCTTCATCGCGTGTTCTTTCTTGTCCGTGTTTTCAAACAGCGCTGTTTTTCTTCGTGATGGATACAACAGCCTAGTGAAGTTTCCTTGTCTTGAGTTGTTTAGCTCAAGATGCTGCTTTGTTGTTGATATATATTATTGTTGTGGCCGTTGTGTTTTTGACCTTGTTTTTAGTATGTTGTGCTGCATGTAAGACTTAATGAACGGTATTGCAGCTGCTAGGCTTGCTTCCTCTACTTCAGGTTGAGATTTCGCAATGGTTGCTTGTTCTTTCTAATGCTGTCTTGTTGACCTCACACATTCTTTCGTCTGAAAATTTTAAAATCGGGATCATCTCTTCATTTTGTTTTCGTGTTCGTGTAGCGTTCAGATGTTAGGTTACGCTCTTCTTATGTATGACTACAAAGAAACGCTTTGTGCGTTGTTTGACGACATGATAAATTACTTGACATAGAAAAGGCAGAAATTTAGGGAAAGGTAAAAACTTGAAGAGATGAAAAATTTGTGAACACGGGGTATTTCTGGAGCCTACATTTCAACAGGCGGACTTGTCTTCTTCAGGGCTGCAACTTGAAGAAGGTTCAAGGCTGCCTTGAAGAAAAGTGTGCTTGTCAAAACGTTGGTTCTAGCGACACCACGTGTTCCCGTCTTTTCATCTCTGACAAGCTCATTTGCATTGTTTCACGATGGGACAAATGACTCGACAGAGAGAAGCTCTTTTTCATTGTTTGACGCTGTGTCATCTTCTTTTTTCAGCACATTAGAGTGTGCTTCAGACACCTTTGTCAACCATGCTCAACGGAAGCAGCAAGTCGCGCGAGACGCTCAAGGAGTTCCTCCGCAAACGAGTCGAATCTCACCCGGGCATTTCCATCCAGAAGTTGACTGGCCACCTGTCCCAGCTTCCCGCCGAAATCCGCATGAAGTATGGCGGTAACGTCGACTCCATCCGTCGAGTGCTCGAGCAGTTTCCCGACATCTTTGTAATTCGCAACCACGATCAGGTCCACGTCACCACGTCGAAGAGTTCCAGCAAGACGACGGGGGCGTCGTCGTCCGCGGGCGGTAGCGATGACGAGACCACCACCCTGACGGGTGCTAAGGGAAAAGTTTATCGTTTGTTCAAGACGTACGGATTCATTTCTGTGCAGCACCCGATTAGCACGAGCGTCTACTTTAGCCTGCGCTCGTTTGAAAACGGACAGCATTCGAGTCTCCTTTCGTCCGGCCTTCAGCTCGGAGACGGCGTCGTTCTAGACGCGGAGGTGGGCCCGAATGACTGCGAGGCCAAGTTTCGCGCTAGCAGAGTGGCGCGTATTAAGGGTGGGAATGCCGCGACTCCGTCCGATTCGTCGTCGCCGGCACCGCAGACTATGGTGTTTACGCCGCTCGTAAACCGAACCGGCGCCATAGAGACGCTGAAGGACGAGTTCGGTTTTATCAAATTGGAGAAGGAACAGGAGTGCGCCTTCTTTCACGCGGCTGAAATTGAGAGGTACCTCGGGACGGCCGTGCCTGCGCTGCCCGAAGTGCTGGCCGTCGGGGACAAGATTCGCTTCGACGCTGACCTCAACAAGAACACGACCGCGAGGGCCAAGTGGGTCGTGACGACCATACACAACATACAGAACGTTCCTCCATGCCATTCGGGGAGCGAGACGGAAGGCAGCGAAATAGCTCCGGGTACGATCATCAAACGAGACGGACTCATACAAATGGTCAAACCGGAGTTTGGTTTCATCAAGTTTGGTACGAACTACCGGGACCGCGCCTTCTTTCACCTCAACAACGTTGTGATGCCCCCGCGCGACACCATCAAGAGCCTGCCGGACGTGTTCGCCATCAACGACCGCGTGCACTTTGAAGCCAAGCCGAGCCAGAAGCCTTCCGAGAAGGTCAAGTGGCAGGCGACGACGGTGTGGCTAAGTGAGTTCGGGCCCAAGGGTGACGGACTCGATTCTGCCGACGAGAGCGGTAACGAGGTGTTCCTTTCGGATGACGAATCAGACATTATGGACCTCATACAGGAGCGACTGGCTGCAGACACTGACGATGACACCGAGGACGACATTCTGGGAGCCGGATCGAGGCTACCGGCCGCCTCGTCAAACACGATAGTCGACGGACTGAAGCAGTACCTGCGACCCGTCAGCCCCGATTTGTTGACTCTCCCCAAGGACCCGAAAACTTTGTTCAACGACTTTCACAAGGACGACGCATTTAGCCCGCTGCCCCAGTCGGTCGAGCCATCCATCGTCATCTTCCGGGGCGCGACCGGACTCGTCATGGACGTCACGGATTACGGTGCTACCGTTGAGGTCCAGGACCAAGCGTGTTCGGTGGGGTCCCTGAAGGTGAACTTCCTCAGTGGTGTTTTTTACAGCGACGGGGTGCGGTGTACAAAGCGTCTGTGTGAAGTGCTTAGCAGTGGAGATGCGGTGTCGCTGGACTTCATGGTGGGGAGCAACGGAGCGCACGAAGAGGTGCGATGCGACCTGGTGTGGCAGGGGGCGCGACCCCAGGGTGTGATTCAGATGAGCCCCGAGGAGTTCTGCCGTCGGCTGCAGATCAAGGTCCCCATACGTCACGGGGGACCCTCGTACGAGGACTTTCAGCGAGAATTGTGAGTTGGTTTTGCTACTGCGCATCTTTATGCTTTCGTCCGTAGCCTAAACATTGCCAAGAGATAAACTGTTGTGCCCAAAAAGCAGGGATACAAGAAGGAACACAGATAGACGGTCGAAGCACGAACTAACAACAGCTTATTGGCAGGAAATGAATTACCAACAAGTCCCAACAGCTTATTGGCCAGATGAATTATCAATAAGCCCAAGTAGAAACCCACTTGAATGTTATCACTTACTTTAGCCTCCAAGTGCCTACCAAGGCTCTCAGTAACCTGCAGTTGCCCCTCGCAACATCCTGGAGGCACAAAGAAAGGCAAAAATTTAGCCTGGCACACTCCAAACTCATATAGGGCAGGCTAGGGAATGGCACCGGCTACAAACAAACATGCACCCCAATAGACTAATCCTCAATGATGTCCACCCAACGCAATACCTCGACACGTCCTTGGTGTTAAAGAGCGGCCATCTCTCACCCACATAACGTGGACGTGCTGACTCAGGCCACCTGAAATTAACTCTCCGTTATTTGGAAGAAATCCATTTGAGAGGCAGTGGGTGGTCTGGCTTGCTAGCAAGGATAGGGAGAGCCAAATTGCTCTACTCGATCAGGCCCAGCGAGCCGCACAGGCCAATGGGACCCTGGACTAGGGGACCACCCACCCTTGCCCTAATGCCCTAAAGTAAAATAGTTTCTACTACCACTTACTTTAACCTCACTAACGATGTTGCAGTGCTAAGAGCATCTGCCTAAATGGCTCTGTGGTCGTGGCATTCTGCTGTGCACAAGGTTGAGGAGTTCGATTTCGTTGCTGGATGTGACGAGGCTGCATGTGCAGGTGTGTTTGTTTACAGTGATGTGGGGGTACACATAAGAGCTCCGGGGTTTCAGAGATGAGCAGAGATGCACCTACGATGGCGTCTTTTATAATAAAGCGTATGGGGTTCCCTGCGTTCTTTACGGGTAGGTCGGGAACCCAACCCTGATGCCTCCTGTTAAAAAAAAAAAGCAAAATGCCAAAATGCCTTTGTGATGCAACTGTTGGACCAATATGAAAGAAATCTGTTGTACTTGAGAGAGGAAACCTTAGTTCTGATGAGTGCAGGAGAATGAATTTTTATTCATCTTCCTGCACTCATACCAAGGTTCTGGTCTCCAGAACCTTGACATAAAATTATGTAAATTTCACGCATTTATAGACAGTCAATCGTACTGCATGACGCAAAGGGTTATCGTCAAAAAGGGGCATTGGCGACATTAGCTGATGCTTTGAACGTTGCTGGTACTTCGTTTGTGAGGAGAAATGGGCGAGGGAAAGATTCTCTCTTGGTTGACGCCAGTGCTGCGATGACGACGGGATGGTGTCGTACGACTGGCTGTGTAAATTGAGAAGGTAGTACCCGTGCATGTGGACACAGAAAATGGCATTAACTTCCAAATGCCTTAAAGGGATACTGAACAAAATTTTCGCCGCCGAGATAAATGACTCAATTGAAAGATTGGGTGCTGAAATGTGTTGAAACAACCTTCATTTCAGCCAGAGACTAGCAGAAAATAATGAATTTAATGCATTTTTCGCGAATTGGCGCGTCTAGCGGCCGTGCCGCGAACTAGAGAGGAAGTGACGCGAAACTCCGCGGATAGTGACTCGCCAACTGTGCTCGCAGCAAAATCGCTTACCAATCGACATCGCAAGCCGCCACCCGCTGCCGCGCGTCTCTCTCAAAACGCGTTTTCACGGTCGGGAAGGTGTTCTTCGTGCGTGTTCTCAACCGGCAGCCAACGACGCCATTGCCGCGCTCTCGGCCGTATATTTGTTTTCTCAAGCGGAGCTTGCGCCCACGTCTACGAATTTGCCGTCTGTGTTGTGTGCTGCTACGTAATGTGAACGGTGAAGCACCTGACACAACGCAGAATGCCTCTACGCTGTTCTGCGCTAGGGTGTTCCCTGTCATACCTTTCCAACAGAGCCGAAGCTTCGAAGGATATGGATTCGCGCTGCGCGCCCATCGCAGCCAACGTGGGTGCCTTCAAAGCGTGAATTTTTGTGCTCCGAACACTTCGAGGATAGTGACTATGAGTTACTGTGTAAATTGCTGGTCCTGGCTGCCGACCCACGTTGGGCTACGGCGGCTCGTCTGGCTCGTCGTCCTTGCTGTTGCTTGACACAGCAGAACGGTCACACGCATATGGTTGTATTTGGCGCATCCGTTTTGGAGGCCTGTCGAACTCGGAGTCGCAATGACCGCTCGTGGAACCACTGTCACTCGATTAATGCCATTTGCGCGGTGCCACACGGGCAAATCAAATGGCATTTGCCTTGATGCCATTCCTCACCTAATGCCTTTGCTAGAACCCATTTGACTGAGAGATGCGTACTCTCAACTCCAAAAGTTGCTCATTGTATTACACATAAAACATTTGAAATGTCATCTGCGATGTCAAAAATATTTTATACATGACATTTAACCAGTTGCATGTTATTTCTTAGTTGCTTTATAGCGACATTCTATTTAGAATTGCAACAACTTCGAGATGACCGGCGCCGTGTGTGATTCCGGGCTTCATGTTCAACTTGCAATGACTGGAGTTGCTGGTATCAGTTGCTACATTGTAAAAGACAGCAACAAACTCAAGCTAATGGCACCATAGTATCCTTACTTGTACATTTCACTATCCCTGAATGCAGATTGGAGTTGTTAAAATGCGTTTTTCTTTTTATTATTCTCCAAAAACTGTTCATTTCGAAAGTCACTGTTATCGACATCATCTGGTCAAAAGCCATTAAATTTTAGACTTGTGGCAGCTCTGCCGAAAGAAAATGTCATTCAGGAACGTAATGCCTTAACTAGTGAATGTTATTTCTTGTGCCCGTGTGGCTGGGATCATGTACCCATTCTAAATAAAAGGAGTGACATTCCTGCCACACATGATTGGTCGGGGCTTGCGGTGATATACCCTGTTTGTGATGCAGACATGGAACCCGACCACTCACACTCTGCAAAAACGGTTGTTCATGTTTAAAACGGTTACGAGATCCTGGCCTTGGTTTCCACCCTGTTTTAGTTGGAACAAGCGAAGCAAATTGTAGGTTAGCAGGGTCACAGCTAATTGATTCATAAACCGGTAGACAATTCAGGCAGTAGTAAGAATTTAAGGCGCCAGTAAACAGTCTCTGACTTTTTCTTTTACACCTCCCAAACAAGCTTGCTAATTCGCGCAGAAGTCTGCGGCGATCACATTTCGCAAATATTGCAGCACAGTGCGCCGCGCAGACGCTCCATTTCAAAAAACAATTCCTGCGCCTGACCAGTCCTTTTCGCTCATGCAGTGACATAGTCTTGCCCATGGGCAACATTGCGTAGTAACGACTTCGTCAATTGGTCCTTTGCGCTATGAAACGGCACCGTGGCCCTATGGTGATGCAGTTTTGGACGGGCGGTCCGCATTATCATTTTCCTGAGCTGCCTTCTGCTGTTTTGGTATAGCCAAGACTACCAGGACAAGCGGTATCGCCAGAACGAAAACCTCCGAGATTAAGAGAGGTCTCGCGACTTTACTGCTAGGGGAAGGGCGCGTGCACGAGGGCACATTTGTTTATCTCGCCAGTGTCTCGCACCCCTCACGCCACGCTTTCTCACCGTGGCGCTCCGATATGAGTGTCACGTGGAGGAAGCCCTGCTCAGTCATTGCCTGCACGTCGAAGGGTGGGAACCAGCCGCAGTGGGTTGTTCAGTGTTGGCTGTAACGTGTTACAAGTAACGGCATTACTAGTAACGCATTACCTTTTTTGGTAACTTAGTAACGTACTCGTTACTATTTCGCAACTGCAACGGGCAATGTAGTTGACATTTTTCGGTAACGTGAGCTGTCACGTTACTTGTTACTTTCTATTCCAGTTATCCCGGGAGTTTTACACAACTGTTCGTCTTATAGGCACCAGTATTGTAGAGCTCGCCTTGACATGCCTTTGTTGCAGCGGCGTACTGCTGCTGGCCGTCAGACGCTAAGAGTACCATCCAATACATCAGTATTTAGCGTAGCTGCAGAAGTATTCATTAAGAAGCGAGACAAGCTGTCCAGTGACAGCTTTGAAATGCAGCTGTTGCTTGGATTCTATGATATGTTGTAGTAATTAGAAAGTTCTCCCTGTAATACTCTAGTGCTGTTTGTCAGTATTGTTCTCAAAATGAAATTTGCTTCTTTCTATCGGCAACTGCGGGTATACATTTCTACAGTTACGCAGTTTTTTAGCAAACGAGGCTGACCTTCAACGCCTTTGCTGCAAGAACCATTGTGGGGTTTTGCAGCGAAGACGCACTGATTCAACTTTACGACCACGGAGTAACAGTACAAGTAATGTGCGCTACTGTATGCGTAATCTTTTTAAAGGTAACGTAGGGCAGTAATGCGTTCCTTTTTTGTTAACGTTACAAGTAACGTATTTAGTTGCTTCTTTCTTCGGCAACTCCTACAACACTGGGGTTTTTGTATACCCCGTAACTTCGGTATTAGAGCATTTATTTGCAAAATTCTTGCGGCAGCATGTTTACATCGTACAAGTGCACACTTATCTCTCCATCACAAATTTCGTATCATGAGGCTGTTTACTGGCCCTTTAACTCCTTCTGCTTCATTGTAAACGACAGTGTCTTTCCTGACGACTGCGATGTTTTCTTTTTCCGTAATAGAGAGGAGTCGGGCCACCGCATGTCCGCGCACACGAGTATATCGGACAGCATCAACCCACACCGGCGGAGGAGCCACCACAGTCCGCCGTCCTTCCCGCCGACATCCAGCGAAGCTTCGCCGTCATCGCCATCGGGGAGCATTCATGGGGATCGTGCCATTCCAAATGGCATCTGTGGTGAGTTTAGAATGAGAATGGATAGGTGGGCTAGTTGTCAATTCATATTCGTTCAAAGAACTGGGAGTGTGGTAGCAAGGATGACTGATGAGGAACAACGGTGTTGTGTCATTCTTCCTCATCCGTCGTCTTTGGTCCCGCACTCCCAGTTCTTTGAATGAGTTCAAAATAACTCCCCCCTTGACCAACTGAGTATTGAAATGTGTGCACCCTGTGGATTATCTTACCGATGTCTTTCGTTACGGATATCAGGCTGTTAACTTTGCCGTTTTGTATATTTAACAACTAGACGGAACAGTGCTACGGTTGATGCCCCTGCATGAGAATGGTTTGGTTGATGCGTTCGATGTTTCACGACCTTGTTAATTTCACATCATGACATACAAAAATAAGAGAACACTGGTTTAACAGCCCAAGATGGCAGCACCCATGTGTCGGAAGTAATATAGACTATACCTGGCCGTAGTGGCCATGTTGCGGTGTTGCCCTACACGAGGTGCGGCGCTCAATTTCCTCTGACTGCGGCTGCTCTCCAATGGGGACAGCTGTAAGTCAGTTGCTGATCGCTTCACTGTAGCTGTGGCAGTCAGAGTTTACAAATCTGGCTCTTGTGTCCATAGCTGGAAGGTAGACCATAACGGGTCTTGACTTGAGTGTCTTAGTTCAAGGTAACAGCACTCCACTGTTGTAGCACAGTGGTTATGATGCACTGCTGATGGCCTGAGTCACTGGTTCAATCCCGGCTGCGGCGGCCTCATTTTGATGGAAATGAAATGCTAGCGGCCTGCGTACTGTGCAATATCAGTGCACGTTAAAGAACACCAGATCGTCAAAATTTCCAGAGTTCTTCACTAAGGCATGTGTCATAATCATATCGTGGTTTTGGCACATAAAACCCCACAAATTTTTAGTTCCAACATAGCAGCAGCTTGATGTGGGTGAGTTGGTTTATCCTTGATGTGGTGGGTACAGTGCATAAATAATTAGGAAGAAGGTTGGTGCTCTCAACCAAATGTGGGTTTGTCATCCCATACGTGAGCACCAGCTCGATGTCGATCGAGAGAGGTGTCACCGCAACGAGTATACAAGTGGCCCTTGGCAAATCATATGAGCAGAGAACCCGAGCAAGCATAACACATAAGATAGGGCGATTAAAAGTGGCAGCTTACCCAAATAGCGTTACCATATTCATCTGTAAAACACTTTTGCCAAAAGCACACGCACACATACACACACACTTACACAAACACACTTGCAGCATCTCTTATCAATTCACCTAAGATATCTCGAAGGCGAAAGCAAACGCCGTCTTCTCTTTCTTCTCAGTCAATGTACATATTGATTCCCACCCTCCCCTTCCCCCCAAAAAAAGCTTTCTGCACCTAACGTGGTTTTGCAGTGCCTCTGCGATTGCAACACCTTCAACCAAGCGACGATGTCACAACGTCATCATGTGACATCACGTGAGGTGTTGTGATGATGTCGTGATTACGTCACAAATTCTGGCGATCTGTGACGTCATGATGACATCATGTGGTTACGTCATCACGTGATGATTTTTTGCATCACTTGGGTTGACGCCGGCGGTCAATTTTTGCGTTTGGTGAGGCATCTAAGGCTTTTGCCTTCATAAAGCATGAAAGTAGGGAGAAAATGCAATAAGAGGAACAACCGCTGCACTTTAATCTATGCGTCTGGAAGCTTTCACGCAACCTGAAGAATCCGGCAACTGGACATGATAGCAATCTGCATTCTTTTGTGTCTCCTGTAAACTCGTCTAAGGCTTGTATCCCACACAAAATACGATTGTTCGTTTGCTGATTGCAAATGTGACGTCATCTATGAAATAGCACTAAGCTGCAGAAAAATCTACCACATTGGACAGACAGTGCAATGCTTTATTGAACAAGCCAGCTGTATGCTCACAATGTGAAGAATGGATATGACAACTGTCTAGCATGTCATTGCAAGGAGTGCAAGTGCACCCCCGCCCCTTTTTTTTTTGAGCAAACAAGGTTTCTGAAAAAAGAAAAGAGCTAAAGCAAATAATGAGAAACTTCAGGAGCATCCTTCATCAGGAAGGCAGCAGATTGATGCATCTGTACACCATTCAATACCCCTCTTAGTGACGAGTTTTTTTTTCTTGGCCGATATTTTTAGGACAGATAATGTCATGATCGCAAGTTTTCCTGTGCATGCATCTAATTTTTTCCCGAAGTATTGATACGGCTGGCCGTTACATGAATAAAATCGGTTTGAAAGTTGACACTTTTTCCTGCCTCTGGTGTTTTTCCTTCCCAATTATTTGTGTGCTGTACCTACCACGTCTAGTTTAATGTGTCCAGTTTAGTCTTGAAACGTTGGCTTTGTTGTCTCTGTATCCATCTTCATCTGGCTTGTAGCATGCAGACTCTGAGTCTGAAGTGTAATACCTCATGAAATGTCTTCAGGGGCTCTGTAATATAACCTCTCTCGAATTTTTTTTTTTTCAGTTGGAAATTCTCTCGCAACTAGTGCCCTCTTTTCCAACGACATAAGCGTAAGTACCGCACATTTGATTTCAAACTCCCCGGCTTGTGCTTTGTTGCGCTCGACTTCCGGTGCATTTTGAGGCAAATGTTGCACCAAGATGCACCAGAAACACTGACACTTGCACCAAACTCAAGCGCACCAACACTTACACCATATTTGCAACGCCGGATGCCCCAACACTGGCATTTTTGCGCACATATTAGTGCATCTAGGTGCAAACTTAAAACTTGTGGAACTTTGGGCACACCAGTGAATTCACAAAGTGATCTACCCGTTGTCAGAGTCGCTTTAGTGTCTGTTGTGCTTTGCTGCCGAGTTGAAGGTCACAGGTTCGATTCCCAGTCATTCTGCCTGCTTTTTGATGTCTGAAGTAATTGTTTCATTTGCCAGTTCAAATCAACCTGTAGCTGCTAGCTTGCGTCATAGCCTGTGCATTGCTGTGGGATCCTGCGTAACTTGGTTTGATGTTCTTGTTCAACAGCGGTTTATCTGTAGTTGTTCCACCTTCTCCTGGTGGACCTGGAAAGCACCAACTACTACTAGTCGCTTTACCCGAGATACACTCGGTTTGCCTGTGCCGCCCTCATCTGGTTCATGGTGGGTCATGAGATGCTAGAAAATTGTACAGCTCCAGTCCAGTGGTGCAGGCGCTGATTGGCGAAATGCCAACATGATGCAAGCCCTACTCGTCCGCCTCAATTTGAAAGGCCGTGAACCGCATGTATGGTCGTTTATCAAGGTGCAAACGTACCCTACGTTGCACAGGCGTAGCAGGCGCATGTAGGCGAGGTTTGAATGACATCCTCGTCCGCGTGCTCCGTCGTCCGCTGCGTTGCTGCTTTGCACCGGCACGTTTGCGCCAAGCTGGCACTGTCGGAAGAGAGGATGCGGAACATTTTTTTAACCGGTCTGTCATGTGTGAAGTGCACGTTCGGAAAGTGTGTGAGGCGAAGAGAAAGAAACCGAAGTCGACAAGGAAAAAAGGAGCATGAGCCCGAGGGAAAAGGATGACAAAATGAATGGATCGGCCTATCTGAGAAGTCCGTAGAGACCAAAGAAACCAGTCAGAACAATTATGATTTCAGAATAAAAGATCTTTCTTTAACTACAAGCCAATTACACTCACTGAAAAACGACGAAATCTACGTATTATCACCTTCCCTTCGTTACAAAATAGAATATTGAGTGCCCTGAAATCAAGTTGTGTAAATTTTTCACCGCAGCAAAAGGGAGAGTTGGGCTAGTTGGTTGGGGTTCATAATGAACAGAGCAAAAAACGAGACACAAAGAAGAGACTGCACAACGCGAGCGCTGACTGACAACTAAATGCTTTATTCAAGCACAAAGAAAAGAAAAAGAAAGGAAAGAAACAGAAATGTGCGTGCACCCTAAGCACATGGCAAGAGATTGCAGGCATACAGCTAATTTAAGTATTGTCCAAGTAAGCCATCGCACAATCGAGCAACGCAATCGATGGAGTGCTGACACAAGTGTCACCATTTTTGCTGATAGCAAAAGCTTCAGCCATCTCTTTGATTCATGCCTCATTGTGTCCAAAAACAGTGGTCGTGCGGCAGAACTCCGGTGAGCAGCCACAAGCGGCACATGACAAATGTTTCACGTTTACAGACAATCCATCATAATTTGCACCTGAAGGGGATATGTTTACATGTGTGCATTAAAAGTGGCGTACACATGGTCTCACCCTTCCTTGGCTGCATTGTTACGATGTCTTGGCAGCTCGAGGTAGAGAGCATGCACAGTATCTCAGCTTGTATTTCCGTTCATTGTGACTGTACGTTACTAAAACATCACACAGACCTGCATACTTTGAAACGAATGACAAGGTTCAGAGGACACTATTGCCGCACCATCGAAACGAATGGCTGGGTGCAGCACCTTGTGAACTAGTTTGGGTGGTACAGGCGACTTCAGTGGACCTGTTGATAATTATTATTACTATACTGATTAGTGAGTTTTAGTACTGCATTTGTAGTGCGTAATGGCATTCTGTATATAACACCACCACCTTTTGCCTAGTGCACACGCAGAGAACTTTTTGAGCATGCACCGTATGCAGAACGTGGCGTTTGCATGTGTCGCGCTATCACGGACGCTACGTACACGGTACTAAAACTTGCTAACGTTGGCTGAATGATGGCTCATGTCAGCTAGTGTTGGCTCAGTGATGGTTGGTGTCAGCTTGTGTTGCCATTGCGTTGCTTCATATGTATTTCTTTATTTCAGGAAAATGTGCTTCGTCGTGTCGCCAGGATCATGGCCGAAGAGCTTCATGCGCTGCAGCAGCAGGAGCGGTTGGCCAAGGGATTGGTTCGTGACGTGGGCACGCAGACAACAGAACGCGGCGTGCGTTCCATTCCATGACGAGACTCTTGACACGAAGAGGAAGAGGACTTAAAGAAAAATGAAGAAGACAGATAACGGTGCTCCTTCCGAGTGCCCGACGAGCGTCGACCTTGACGTCGTCACATTGTGCCTTGGAAAAACGGGGGGGAGGGGGAAGGAATTGTGTGTAGTTGCCGTGGTTAGTTGTGCCTTGGGGAACGTCTTTTTTTTTTTGCATGTGACATCGTCACAGGAGGGAACCTGGTTCCACGGGCCTGCTTCCTTGTTTCTTTTTCATTGTTATGTTTCATTCCTGATTCTTTTTTTATTTCATTCCTTTCGTTTCATTCCAGTCGTGCACGTTTCTTTCGTGCTGGCAGTTCTACACAGACTATTACTCTGTCACTGATGTTTTTTTATCAGCATGTGGCTGCTTTCAGCGTCAGAGTTGCAAGTTCAACTTGCTCATGACCTCAGGGTAGCGCTAAAACTGAAAGGGCACTGCCTGTCTAACTATGTTAGGTGCTGGGGAATTAGTAGTTAGATGTTCATGGTCTTGGGAGCGGTAGTGCTGAGGTGACGGATAACTAAAGAAAGACGCAAAGCGTACTTAGTTCCCATTTTCTTTCTTTCGTTTCATGCCACTTTAGCGCTGCCTCCAAGACCATGAATCGTCGTATGGCCCATTTTACTTTCTTGTGAACCATTCATTTGTGAAACTACGAAACCAAATCGCTGCATTCCGTGTGAAGTGGCACTGTTCGACATTTGTATGCGTCTCGTTTTCGAGTGTTTCGCAGTTTTTGAGATAACACTGCCCGCAATTTTTCCGAATTGCGTGCAAGCAGGGAATCAAACCAGTGGGGTGTACATTGAATTGGGAAAACTCAGCTAAGTATTGATAAGCACTTATTACTCCATAATCATTGTCGGGGGAATAGCAAGTGATTTGATTATCTAATGGAGAAAACTAATTGCGTTGTTATATGCTTGCTGCGTTAGCACATATTGAGAGTATCGTGTGCATGGGTGTCAATTTTGCTGCTGAACACAAAGCCCTGATTAAAGAGCTAAATTATAGCGAGTACATTGCGGACGAAGTTGTGCTGACTAGCGCACGGCTTGAAATACTCATTGCCCGTGTTTTCAAAATTAGAGAAGAGTTCGTTATCAAGTGAGCGAAAGCATATTTCATGCGTTCTAGGTTATGAATTGGTGCTAAGCCGTATAAGGGCACGGTTGACTTGCATTTCCATTTGCTGGCATTTGAACAAATGGCATTTACTTGAAGTTCCATTTGCTTTGGCATTTCACGTAAATGATTTTAGCGGTTAACAGAAATAACAAACGTGTGAAATTCCATGCCGAGCAGCCACGAGCGTGTATTTCAACATTCCGGAAGTCCCCGATGTCAAAAGTTAAGTTAAATGGGAGAGCTGAAATGGTAAAAATTAATAAGCATACTCACTTGGAAGAAGGTGACAACATATTTCTCAGGTTCAGCTCATTCCGGTTATTCAACGTACAGTTTAAAATATGAAATGATGGTGGCAGTTTAGATGAGAGCTAGCCCTAAAACGCACACGGGCCCGCATTGACATTGGTCTGTATTCGTGATGGAATTTCAAACAGACGAAACTGGTATTGCTTATAGGCATATCTTGTGTGAATGTGATATGTAACCGAACACATAGTTTAAAATGGTAGCCATAATCAGTGTTATCACTATCGAATCAGTTATAAAATAGCTGAAAATTTGCCTGCTGATAGCGTTGGAGAACATTTCAGTTTCTAAGGGTTCTGTGGTTACCGTCTTCTCCACTCCGCTTGTTCTCCAGTACTGTTTGCAGTCTACGTGAACCTAAATAACTTGGTAATTTGTCTTGACAAAATTACCCTACAGATTTCGTTTGTTGCAATGTCGCACTTTGCTAAACATATAGCGAGCATATTAGTTGAGTGCTATTCGCGTGAAAGTGACAAATTAACCACTTGTGCAATTAGTACTTAAGTTGACCTGCAAATGACACCAGAGAACACGCAGGTCTCGAAAGGTTTCTTTGTTATGCCTGTTCCCCGACAGCATTTGCACCTTCCGCTAAACTGGGTAAAAGCTAGCGGCGCGTTTCGACGAAAATGTTCAACACTGCCCAGCGTACTTCTTTTGTTGTGAAGTTGTACTGTGCTACGTAGTTTTCGATGCTCAAGTGACGACCTGACGTACTTTACCGTGAATGAATCGACGTCAATTGACGCGGAAGCAGACGGGTGTGGAACCACGTTCCATCTTGTTGATTTTTTTTTTTTTTGTCTTTTGTTGGTACTCACTTTATTCGTGATAGCAGTCTAGCTGGCGACGGTCATGCCTTTGGTGTGCTTGTTAAAACACACTCCACGGCTATCCTCTTTTGCGTGTGCCAAATTGTGAATTGAAACGACGAGGAGGCAAGACTGATTTTTTTGCAGGCCAGAACATTTGAGTCCCCGATTCCCTACGTGCTTTCACACAACGCCAAGATCGTTATTGTTACGTTTTTTTCTCCTCCTACAATGGGTGTTGTTATAGGCTCGCGACGTATATGGATTTTCTTTGTTCTACATTAATTTCAGATCTGTACAGATTTCTACAATGTGCTGTTTTTTTTTTTCTCTCGCATTTTTTCCTCCTCTTTTTTTTTCTTTTTTTACAGAATGAATTTCTAAAGTGCTCAAGATTGTAAGGTTCCAATGATGTGCGCATGTTTTTTTTTTTTTATCTATTGACTTGTGTTGTCCCTTACTTTGTGACGTGAGGTGTTAAATAAAGATGAAGCTTTCACGTGTTTCACATTTTATTGTATAGACTCGATGCCTTAGGTGCTAAAGTTCATACATGTAACAGGCACCCTGTGTTACATACTCAGACTTGTTAGGCACAACCGAATGAATCGAACATACAACTAGGCCAGGGAAAGCATAGAGGACGTTAATTGTTATCTTTAATTGTAGTGTACTAATCGGGACGTACATTGAAATGGATTGAAGTGAACGAAAAATCACCCTTTTGGGTCAGTGGGATCCGAGCTGACAACCTTCAAATTACGCGTTTGGACTTGCCTGTTCTTCACGCACTTGCATTGATTTGGTTGGCTCGGTTTAATTGCTTTATTAGTAAGCGAGAAACGAGGCTTCAAAAAGTTTTTTAAAAAGGCGGGAGTCAGGGTAAGACGGAAGCTTGCGATGAAAAAGGAGTAAACGGGGTGTGTGCGCTGGAGTCGACATTTCAACAAGCGGACTTGTCTTCTTGAAGGCTGCAACGAGGCTTGAAATTTGAACATGCATTCAAACCTTGACACAATGAACGTGGATATAATGAGTTTAGCAGTTATTATGAAGTAAATGATGAATAATCTTGTCATACATGCAGTGTTATGAATACAATGAATTCTTTGATGTAACGAAGTTATGTTCGTGTGAGTTGCGACTGTGTAAGTGAGGTTTGAGTGTGTTACCACTTGTCGCTAATACATGGGAACCCCTAAAATTAACTTGCAACGAGTGGGAACTAAGCGATGCCAGCTTGTTTTCTATCTATTGGGAAGTTTTTGGGCCGTAATTTTATTTCGTTTGTTTTGTCAATTCTTCATGTCTAGCAGCAAAAAAAAAAAAAAGATATATACTCTCTGGTTTGCTTCGCATGTTGTTAAAGGGACCGACAACCAATTTTTATAGTTCCCGTTTAGTTCCCGTATAGTTCCCGGTAATGCAAAAAACGCTGTCAAACATTTATAATCAAATTTTTTTATCTGTGGCGCTTACGGAGTTGCATACACACAACACATGCTGCAAACAATGGGAGGTGAGCGTGGGAGCGCTTCGTGTTTGTGCTGAGTGGCTTGCTGCGCATGCTCTGCGGCTCGACACGTTCCACTAGTCACTAGAGGTGCTAGAGGTGTGCGCCGACGCCGCCGATGGGTTCTCCGGCCATTTAAAGGAGTACTGACACGATTTTGAGGCATCGAAAAAAGGACATTTTTCGTTTCCTTGGTATGCAGTGTCAACGCTATCCACACACCGGAGTCGGAGAACACGTGTAAAATATTTTAATTTGACTTTGAAGTTTACGTCGCTGAGCATCCGCAAGCCAGCCCCACTGCAATGGACATCATCCCGACGAGTCAAGACAGTTCCCCTGAGTTTGCGAGTTCTGCGTCCTGCATGCAGCCTAAATCGTAGAAATCACTGTCTGGGTCACTGGACAATTCCCTCATCGTAGTTTATGTGCACCACAAGCAGATGGCGGATTTGCCGCTAGTACGTCGCGAGTTTCTGTATCCCCGTGACGTCACACTGCTATGAAACGTCACTGAGAAGCCGCCCCCTCGATATCGAAACCGAAAGTGTCTTTTTAAGCTAGCGGTAATTAAAACATATACGATGCGTTCCCAGGCACCACAATAATTGTTTAAGGTTTCTTGACACCAGTATTTTTATTTAGAGCAACAATCCGAAAATATTTTAAATCCGTGTCAGTACTCCTTTAAGTACGATTAAATTTTTTGTTTAGTAAATCTACTTTTATTCGGCACCGCCTGTCATCAGTAAAGACTCGGTTCTTTGTTAATTCTGCCCACTTGGCGTACGAGACGCACCGCAATTGATTCGCCTGCTGCTTCAAGCTAATTAAATCACTGGACCACAAAAACTTGTGAAGTGCTCCTAATAATGTGGAAAGGTAGGGATTCAAAATAAACGTGAATGTTAAGCTACGTTGGGGCTCACTGTAGTTAAGCGATTCGGGTCAGTGAGAGCGCCAATGGTGGTGTTTAATTGCCGAGGACGGTCGGCATATTCGGGCTGACGAGCCTACTCCCTCTCACATAAAATGTATTGTATGAGGCGGGCTTTGAGGAGTAATAAAGGTGTGGAGAGTCGGTATTGGAATAACAATAAATATGATTGTGAAAGTCGAGGAACAGCGGCAGTTCAAACGGGAAGGGCGTGGTTAAGTATTGTAGAAGCGCTTCGATTCGATGCAGTTGGAAGCAATTGCTTATATTGCTCAGCAGTCCAAATGAGTAAGAGCTCTGTTTAGGGCAAATGTTTGGAAAAAATATGTTAAGGAACTGTAATACATGGATATTAAGCCTTTAGTGAAGAAAGAAAGGGAAAATGACAATAGACGAAATGCTCTACATGTTGTAACAGATATCAAACAGAAATGATCCCCATTGTAGGGCGGCAGGTTCAGCAAGGTCGACAATTGGACGAGATGGTGATCACCATAAAGCTCGTGCGAAGTAACGCACAGAACAGGACAATGCGGACAAAACACTACAGTGCGGGTGTGTGGGCCTCGTGCGCTCAGTTGATGGCGCCACCGCTCTCCAAGTGCGCAGCGCCATTGCGGCCACTTAGCGCATTTTGTCCCTGTCCCCTTCCCGGTGCGTGGCTCGATGTTGTGTGCGGTGAACGTCGATGCGCTAAAATGGCGACGCAAAACGAGCCCCGCTTGCTTTATTGCGGCTACGGACGAATAGCAAACGTTCAGGAATACTTCAAACGAAGTAGTTCTCTTCGGTGTGCCCAATTGTAGGCCGCTAATCACGTTTACTGCGTGAGATACGAACAGCACAGTGCCGTCGGTCCGTTGGAAATATTCGGCAAATGCGTCGCACATATAAAGAGCGTGGAGTACGACGTGCGTTTAGAAGCGAGTAAACTTTTTCTTGGCATACGATAGAAAATACTTATTATCGGCAGCCTCGCGCGTCGCTTGTCCTATGACCGGCGCGCATTAGCAGAAAGCTCCATTCAACATAAGGGGCCTTCGGCCGCCATAACCCTTTTCTTTAAACAATGACGGGATAGGTCCGACTGAGTTAGGCAGGCCCGTAGCCAGGAATATTGTTCGGGAGGGGGGGGGGGGGCACCTGCTGAATACCTTGACTATTTGAGAAAAACACCTATTTTAATTATTTATTTTTGGCAAAAACACCTACTTCACCAATATTTCGGGAGGGGGGGGGGTGGCGGTTTCCTAGCCCCCCACCCTCCACCCTGGCTACGGGCCTGGAGTGAGGATATGGGGCAGACTTTGAGCGCACACTTAGGTGATGGGGGGGGGGGGGGGGGCGCCCCCTCTGCCCCCCTCGTGCGCGCGCCTATGGTAGCCTGGTAATATGCCCCAGGGCGCTTGAAAAGAGACTTGGAGTGGGTCCGCGGCAAATGTTTTACAGGAATTCGACACAGCTAGCTCCCGACAATATCATTCACAGCTAGATGCGTGGCAATCTCAAAGACAGCGAAACTGCATAACAAATGAGTTCTTACACCCTGCTACAATAAGTAGCTTGATCCGATTCGGAGAGAGAATAAAACGTTTATTTGATGTTCTGTGAGAAGATCGGTGAGTGGGATCCTTGGTCCGGGATCCTATTGGCGCGGGCCGCTGTCCTCGCACGTTTCACGAGGGCCTCTTGGGTATTCGGATCCCAGCTGGACAGAGCTGCCTCCCGCCCTTTTATGTTTAGTTGTGTCCTGGGTTGCATGGGTAGTTTCCGGCTCCCTTTTAATAATTTTCATCAGGACTTTTCAATAAAAGTTCTTGTCACTGTCACCGGGCGAGTTTCTTCATGCTGAATATCGTAGGTATACAGCGCAAAAAATACAGGAAGGAAAACGGGGATGGGAAAGAGCACTGACTTTCAACTGAATTTATTGGAGCAAATCCGGCCGTGTTTATACAGGCGAAGTAACCAAGCGCATGCGCTACAACATGTGTGTGATTATGCGTAGCAGTGTTGGCCGAGGAATGAAAACGATCAGATAAGTGAAGTGATGATGTGCTGCTGCATCGATCTGCGGCCTTTCTGATATTTAAAACATATTTGTTTCTTCGTTTTCGGTGCGTAGGGGCGCAGCCAGGGGCGTAGCCAGAAATTTTTTTCGGGGTGGAGGGGGGGGGGGGGCTTCAATCAAACTTTATGTATGTTAGTGCGTGTATTTGTAAGTGTGCGTGTATATATACGCAGGCAAAATTGAAAATTTTCGGGGGGGGGGGGGTTTGAACTCCCCCCAACCCCCCTTGGTTACGCCCCTGCAAGAAACCTTGTCTTGTACAGTTGAAAATCGATATAACGAAGTGATGCGGGCTCTCGAATTACTTCGTTAAATCGGGAAGTTCGTAAAATCGAGGAAGGAATTTTTCGGTCCTGCTAAATCTACACTTGTAACGTAGCGTCGCCTGCGAGCTACCGCGGCATTTCATTTCCCACTAATAAACGCCTGCGTGTGTGAAAAGTCCACGAGGGCAGCCAGGGCATGAATTTCTCCTATGTCCGGGCGTTACAGGCGACGTAGATGGTCACAACAAGCTGCCGATATTCAAAGACAGCTAGGGACATCGAATGCAGTTATTGTGCGAGCAGGCAGAGCAAGAAAGTTCCAAGGATACGATCAGTGCCATCTGTCGCATAAACCATTAAATAACGAAAGAAAACACCGTGTTCCTGTGGGAGTATTTGCAGAGACAAGAAACTAGTACCACCCAGCGCCATTTGATGTGTAAAAGCGCTACCCAGTGCTGCGTGCAGCCTCGTCAAAATAAAACTAGTGTCGTCACTAGAGTGGCTAGATGTTTTAGTGCGATAGCGTTACAGCGCACGTTCGAAGAAAAGCCGTCCGTATTAAGATTACAAAGAAATCACTGTGTTTTTGCTCATTTATTTCTGGAAAAACTTCGTTAAATCGAGTTCAGTGCCATGAAAGTTTCGTTAATTCGAGTCGATGACAACATTCAACCTTATGGGTACCTGCCGGGGAATGGACAATTTTTAGTTAGATAGAGAATTTCGTAAAATCGCATTTCGTTAGATCGAGAAGTTCGTGAAATCGGGTATCGTTAGATCGAGTTTTACTGTATATAGCGTACGACAAACAGGCCAATGTTTCAACGACCGAGCCAGTCGGCATGCTTACAACGTAAAAAATGGTTATAGAAGCCATGTGCCTGTGCATTGCAATGACTGCAAGTGCAATCCTTTATTCTAGAAGGTTCGCCCTCTCCCCCCAACCCCCTCCTGACATCGATATATTTTCTTCATTCAGGCGTACAAAATACAAATTATTTCAGCGATAGAATAGGGGCACACTGAGCACAGCTGCTTTGCCCACCTGGCAGTGTGAACTGGGGGACCAAACTCAGTATTGTAATTTTTTTGTATTACCTGGATTTGAAAACCTGCGAGATATTTCAACGAATCGAAGGAGTTTAAAGCATATTTGCCTGCCCACTGCCGACACCACCTCGTGACGCCACCACGATCCAATAGGAGCCCACCAGGCATGCTCGGCAGTACGCGCAAGTATACGTAAGAGCCAAGATTGGCGACCGCCATTGCAATTTTTACCAGGCAAGAAACCCGCTGGCAGTATAAGAAACACATTCAGCCAATTCGCTGCCGTTCACGCGAATGCCTTGCGTCGTCTGGATATTCTGGTGACCTGAAGTCTTCTGTACCGTTCGCCGAACGTATACGAGTGAACGCCAACGCGTCAACGTCGAAGGAGCGTGGATCATCGCGCGGAACTTTCCGTCAAATTGCGGACCACGCATTCTCGCCTTGTAACCTGCAGCCGTCGTAAGTCGCACGCCGCCCCACTATTTCTGCCAGCGTCGAACAATCGATCCATTATTTCAAAACCTATAAGGTAGTGAGTATAGGCTTAGGCATAAAATAACCACCTGCCGCGGTGGTCTAAAGGTTATGGCGCTCGACTGCTGACCCGAAGGTCGATCGCGGGAAGAAGCGCGTGGTTGAGATCTGCTCTGAGAGATGCCGCAACGACTCTAGCTGCCCACAACCTTTCAATGAACTCGATTAGTTAATCCTCATTAATTATCCTGACATTTAATTGGCCCTTATCTTAAGTAAGCTTGTGCTCCGATATCATATATGTATCCGCAGGGGCGTAGGGGCGTAGCCAGAAATTTTTTTCGGGGGGGTTCAACCATACTTTATGTATGTTCGTACGTGCGTTTGTATGTGCGCGTGTATATATACCAGGGGCGTAGCCAGGGGGGGGGGGGGTTGGGGGGTTCAAACCCCCCCGAAAATTTTCAGTTTTGCTTGCGTATATATATACGCGCACATACAAACGCACGAACATACATAAGGTATGGTTGAACCCCCCCCCCCCCCCCCGAAAAAAATTTCTGGCTACGCCCCTGATATATACGCAAGCAAAACTGAAAAATTTTGGGAGGGGGGGGGTTTGAACCCCCCAACCCCCCCTAGCTACGCCCCTGTGTATGCGATATAACTCTGAACCCATAGGCGTGCGCACAGGGGGGGCAGGGGCGGCGGCCGCCCCCCCTAATCACCTAAGAGGGGGGCGCAAAATCTGCCCCGTACATTGACCCCTCTAGTCACCTAAGAGTGGGGGGGGGGCGCAAAATCTGCCCCATACATTGACTTAGTAGGGTGGGGGGGCGCTGCGATGAACCTTCGCCCCCCCCCCCCCCCCGATGGGGAACCCTGCGCACGCCTATGTATCGATTTCTATTTTTTAAAAAGACTTTTAATGAATACGCTTAGAACCAGAAGTGCTCGACCGGATATGCTTGGAAGAGATAGTTGACCTATGGTCGTGCCACCAATAAAATCGAGCCGGACACCCGTGACACGCGCGTTTTAAGCAGACGGTCCCCCTCTTTCTCTGTACTCCTATACCACCATTCCCTTTCATTTTCTGTGCAATAAAGATTATTATTATTATTATTATTATTATTATTATTATTATTATTATTATTATTATATTATTATTATTATTATTATTATTATTTTGCAAAGAAACGCTGAACTGCTGAGTCATAATTTCTTGTTTTTCGCAGGTACCTTTTTTTATTGTCATATTCTTAGCTGCGATGATCGCCAAACCTTATCTTTTATGTAATTTTTTTCTTCAGGGTATCTCTGAAGCGAGAATTCCACCCCGGGCGCCGTCTCCAAACGCATCGGAGGCGTTAAGCACCGTTGCTTGGTTCACATCCCCGTCACAGCAGAAATCGTCATGTAAGTACCCGAGTTTACCATACAGCCGTAAGCAGCGAGCGATAAGCTCACATAGTCCCCTTGCTAGCATTGTAGTGCACTAGAGCACGTGCCACGACCTATCGGAGTAGCATATTGAAATTCAAACGAACAAACAAACAAAGAGGCGCGCGCTCTCGCCGGCTGGCGGCTCTCGCCGACCGACGGAGAGCGATGCGCGGGAGGGGGGAACAAAGCCGGCACTGCGCATGTCCGTTTCTATGGCGACGCACGTGCGAGAAGGAAATTGATGCACGAAGTCGTTTTCTGGGTTTGTACCGGGAAGAGTAGAGCGCGCTCTAAAAATAAATTTGACGTATTTGGGAACAAACAAGCGCATGCGGTTTCGTTAAATGCGGAGCTTCGTAGTAAACGAATTCCGGCGGGGTAACCACTAATAATTTTTTTATTGTTTCGTTTTAGCTGCGCTGTGAAGTATTCTGCGAAACCCTCCTGAACAATAAGGTTTGTGTACGTCTGCCGCAGAGGCGTCACCCGCATAGGCGTGCGCAGGGTTGCCCATAAGGGGGGGGGGGGGGGGAAGGTTCATCGCAGCGCCCCCCACCCTACTAAGTCAATGTATGGGGCAGATTTTGCGCCCCCCCCCCCCCTCTTAGGTGACTAGAAAGGTCAATGTACGGGGCAGATTTCGCGCCCCCCCCCCTCTTAGGTGATTAGGGGGGGGCGGCCACCCCCTGCCCCCCCTGTGCGCACGCCTATGGTCACCCGGGTCGTCCTACATGCGTTTATCTGCTTGAAGTCAAAACTGTCTTCATTTGACTGTATTAGCAGCACCAAAAATGGCCGCACCGCACGGAGAAGACGGGATGAGTGCTAAACATATTAGTGCTTAGGGGTCTCCATAACAGCGGCGTTCCCACCGTTGGTCGCATCCGTAAAAAATCAATTTCCGCAGTGCACGCAAAAAAGTGGAAATGAAGCGATGACCCGCTTCTCGCAACGGCCTGCCATTGGTTCCTGCCTGTCCGGTGGTAAAGATGCGAAGTAAACAGTTCTTTGAATGCAACATCAGGTCTCCCCGGACGCCATTATCGTCAAAGAAAGCATGCGTAGCCCTGCGCATTAAAGAATGACGTCAGAGGCCCTACTGAATAACGGTGTGGGGCAGAATTGGCTACCCGCTTTAGAATACCAGGATTACTTCGCTTGCTGTAGGTTTGAAGCCTAGAACAATGCGTTTTTGTATGTCAGATTTTTTCGCGGACCAGATTGCCGATTTTCGAGAGCCCACTTTTATCTGCTGTTACAACGAATATCCCATATAACGAACTAATTCATGATCCCGATGCTGCTGGTTCAAATTAATTTATTTGTCAAATGTGAACTTGCGTATCTTCCGATCGAGACTTCGTTTTACTTCTTTTCCTTGCATACTGTATTTGTTAATTTATGCCTGCATTAGTCAATCTTCTGTCTCTCCTCTAATTTCCATTTACCCAATGTATCTTGCTTTTTTATTTGTGTATTAATTTAGCTCGCTTTAGTTATTTTGTATGATCTTGTCTTAGACTGTGCAAACGTACATCGCTTTGCTTTATGTGTCTGTTGCCCTATGTAATACCCCTTCGGGGGCCTTTAGGGGTATTATGAAATAAATAAATAAATAAATAAATAAATAAATAAATAAATAAATAAATAAATAAATAAATAAATAAATAAATAAATAACGAGGTTCGGCCGTATGACTCTCCGACCTGCTGCAATATACACGTTTGACGTCACTGGTGTCTTCGCAGGCCTGTGTCGAGGGGTGCCGCCAATGACGTCAAGCAATCGCCACCGCCCTTAGGGGAACTCTCGGAGTTCCCTCCATTGGGCGAATCCGAGGCGGCCCGGCAGTCGGTGCCCATGTACGACGAAGAAGGCATCATCGAGTTAGTACGCGAAGTCTACGGCTTCGTCCGTTTCAAGAGGTATCCGAGCGAGAGCGCCTGCTTCCTCAAGGACGACGAAGCCAGGTAACTATCTATAATGTCTAGAGTGGCTTCTTGGTTAAACTAGTACGTGGTAATAACTAAGATAATGCCAGTGACAGAAATAAAACCGAAGTTCCAGGAAGAACTATATACGTAAAGACAAGTCCAGCCTGTCTATACCTGTCTCCAATGGGCTTCCCCTGGACTGCCCGGAACGACTAGTGGAAGAGGTTCAATGTTGATTAGGTAACTTCGCGGATATCTCGCACTTCTTGATAGTGGTTACCGGAGATTCATCTGCCATATTTTTTAAATGTACTTAAGGAGAGGTTAGTGACTATGCATGGCGCAGGCTACTCCATTTGCATGATAGTTGTCGTCGCGGAGCTGCCGACGACCACAGCTGCCGACAACCACAGCACCACGGTATCGTAAACGAAATGTTCACGTAACAGGAGAGTTCATACAACAAAATTTCCACAGAACCGATGTGTTCCCACAACACCTTACGTATCCCTGTACAGTGCTCGGCGATTGGAACACGATACTAACGGTGAGGGCGAGCGCATTGGTGAGGAACGGTGACTGCGTCCGGTAGACAGGCGTTCAGTCTGTGACTCTCGGTGACGCCGGCGGAGCGCTGCAGGCCCTTCGTAACTAAAGGCCCTTGATCTCTAGGGGCGTTATTCGCAACTCGCGCCCGCCAGCTCCAGCCGCATCTCGCGGCGCGGCGAGTGAGTGCAGTGTTTTGGATGGATGGAAGCCCCATTTATAACGGGGCGGTGAGATGTGTGCCACCAAGCTCGACAAAAAAAGAAAAAGCTTCCTTTTTTTTCTTCTTCTTAAGTTGGCGTAATGCCTCGTCTACTACCATTAAATCAATCTTATTATGGAGAGAAAAAGAACAAACGAATTCACAGCCCAGTTCTCTGCCCCTTACGAAGCCATGGCAAGCAGCTCTCCGCCGGCGCCCACCAAGAACCACAGACTGAACGGTTGTCTACCGGATGCAGTCACCATGTGTCACCAACGTTCTCGCCCTCACCAGTACGAAAGAAAACGAGCTCCTCAATGGATGCAAAAACGAAAATGAAGCGATGCCGTGCTTCTCACAGTGGCCTGCCTTTGGTCTCTGGCTTTCCTGAAGTGAAGATTGGAAGTAAACAGTTCTTGTTATGCGGCATCAGGGGCCTGCGGCCACCATTATCGTCAAAAACTTGCGTGGCCATAACTGAGTAAACGTACGGGGCAGAATTGGCGCCCCTCTTTAGATGACTAGGGAGGGCGGCCGCCCCTCCCTGCCCCTCCCCCCTCCCCCCCACCCCCGCTTCCATGCGCACGCCTATGACATCACCATTACCTTCACCGCCAGCAGCCCCGAGCTCCGAGTATCGCGTTTGAATAGCCGAGCACCTGCACGTATAACCAGAAGATGATAACCAAAGACATGCCTGTCATGCGCACTCACGTTTGCTTGCAGATATCTGGGCCGGCGCATCAGGTACGCGACGGACGTGTTCAAGGTAGGCGACGTGGTGCGCTTCGACGCCATCCCCAACGATCGCAGAAATGGCGCGGCCAGGTGGCGCATCACGGCCTTCCACTACGTTCATGGAGTTCCCGGATGGGCTTCGCCGAAGCCGTGCAGGTGTGCGCACACAGAGCTTCAGTGGAACACGAATATCGGATATGCGCACTGTTGAGTTTCTTCCGCAGGTTGTACACCGAGTGAATGGAACGTTCCCCTAGCAAGACTTTATAGTTGCTGTTCTATGTAGAGAATATTTTGTCGTACGATGCTTAAGAGTGACTTACAGATAACAGCGGCAAGAAGGTCTAGCAAAAGCAGAAGAAACGCTCAAGGTCGTTCCTTTAACTTATTAACTGGAACGTTTTAGCAAATATGTTTTAGCAGGACTACCGATGTGAAATGATCGTAACATCTTCCACTTAGAGAGGCTTATGTAGAATGATGTCCAAGATTTATGGCTGCAGCTACGCCCGTAACAACTTGATTTGCTGTATAATATATGGTTCTGATTCTGACCGAGGGCTCCAACGTACGCCCCCGCCTCCATTCCTCCCTTCTTATTTTTCTGACAGGGACTGGTACAGCGACGACAGCGACAAGTCGCGCGGACTGACGGGCTGCGACGGTGTCGTGGATCGCCTCAAGTCCGAATACGGTTTCATCCGCCTGGGTCCGCACTCGGCGCCCGCGGCGTTCTTCCGGGTGGGCGTCCTGGAGCAGTCCATAGAGAAGAGCGTCCAGGACGTCAGCGAGGTCCTGGCTGTCGGCGACCTTGTCCGCTTCGACGCTGAGCTGAACCTCAAGGAGAACACGTCTGCCAAGTGGTGGGTCACTTTCATCCGGCCGGTGTCGTCTTCGCCGCCTGGTGCGCCTTCTCGCGACGACGTCGGTAAACCGTCCGGCAAGGAAGGTCATAGACGGTCCAGTAGAGGGCCTCGCGACGTTGGCGTCCGCGACAGCGATGAAGACGACGACGACGACTCCGAAGTCTACCAGAACTCGTCGTTGTCAGCGAAAGGCAGCGAGAAGAAGGCGCTTCCCTGGAGCTACGCTCGGTGTGCAGCCCGCGCCGTGGCTGACGAGGGTGTCTCCGCGGCAAACACGTCCGCACCGAAGATGAGACCTCCGCCATATCCGCCAGCGACGACGACGTCCACCGTGTCCAAGATGACGTCATTCCTGGCTCGTCCATCCATTCTAGTGTACCGCAGCGTCAGAGGAATCGTGAAGCGAGTAGACAGCGGTGCCGCGGTCGAGTGCGAAGTCAGGGAGACCGCGGGCCCGAGGCGGGTCAAGCTGGGAGACGACTGCTCCTTTTACGGGAACGGGGTGCGGGGCAACGGCGGCGTCAAGGCGCTCGGAGAAGGGGACCAGCTGACGCTAGACTACGTCGTGGCCGCTGACGCCACTTCCGTGAAGGACGCGGACGTCCACTGCTACCTGGCCTGGCAGGGAGAACGGCCGTGCGACGTGCCTCACTTGAGCGTGGCGCTTCTGAGCCGAGCGCTGAAGGCTGGCTGTGAGAAGAGCAGCGAGAACACTGCCAAGACTGACGCCGCCCTCAGGAACCACAGGAAGTGAGTAACAGCCCCGCGGCGTGCGCACCTTTCTATTTAGACAACTTTGATCGTAATTGAAGTCGATCTTAAAAAAATGGCGCAAACATAACGGATGAACACAAGGAGACATACGAGCGCTGAATGTCTCATTGTGTTCGTACGTTGTGTTGGCGCTGTTTTTTACGATCATGAACAACCAACTAGTCCAAATAACCCTAATTGTAATTGAACTCCCCAAATTATTTCTACGGATGCCAACGGGACACTGGGCAGAGGAAATATCACGAAAGGGGAAAAAATGAAATGCCCCTGCCTGGAGCACGAAGCTAGACAGGAAACCCACGTGGACTTCTCGAAAAAGAAAGCATCGCAGTTAGAGGAATGTTCGTCTCTGTCCAGGATTGAGCCTGTTGAGCAAAAGGTTCCAGCCAGGACTGTGTCAACTAAATAATGCTGCATTAGCTCGTTGAGTTAGACTTAAACATGTACAATTCCTTCGTTGTTTGTCCTGGCTGAAATATTTCCTCAAGAGAACCCGGACCGCAGTGCAGTTTTCAAGTGCGGGGCAGATAATAACGCGCGCTGGCCTTCTCTGGCATTTATTTGAGTGCAACATGAAATGTGTCGGTGTGAGATTGTAGACATGCGCGGGATTCTCCATTAAGGAGAGCCAAGTTTCGACATGACACCTCCTCCCCCCTCCCCCCCCGCCCTCCCGCCCAAATGCAACATCAGGGCTCCTCGGCTGCCATTACCGTCAAAAACATGCATGACTTTAACCCTGCACTTTGAACAATGGCGGGACAGGTTCCGACTGAGCAAATTGCATGGGGCAGACTTGCCCCCCTCAAGTGATTAGGAGGGGTGGCGGCCGCCGCCCCTCCTAATCTGAAGTACGATTGGCGGCGTTCTTAAAGTGCCTCTCTTAAGTACGATTGGAGGTTTCCGTTGGCTCAATTAGGGAAATATCTGGCCAGAAAGCGGGACCATCAGTACCTCATGCTGGAATCTAAACATCGCAGAATGTTGCAGTGATGGCTTGAAAACAGTGTTTTATGTCCTTACAGTGCTTTAATCTTGTAAAACAAAATTCCTTATGCCGACTGTCCCGTTGGCTTGAAGTGCGCGGGTTTGGCGAACGATCGAGGCCATACAATTTTTCATGAGGAGGAGCGTAAAGGCGTTGTACATCGAGGTTTTCAAAGCCCAGTAATTGTCACAGGAAGATCAAAATCTGCCACAATTCGTCGTTGGCTGAGGACGCTGCAGCTTCGTGACTTATAGCTCCCATCACCTAAGTTTTTTTTCCTGCAGGGCGAAGGAAACGGCGAGCGGTCGTGGGTCCAGCGACAGCGTCTCCGAGAGCTCGGACTCGGACGACTCGGACGTCGTTGGCGACTCCAGGGTAGCCGGTGATGACACACGTAAGTGAATTTTAGCGGTGCTTGAAGGACGACTGGCTGTAGCCACTCGCATTGCCCCGGTTTGAGGACGTTGCTCAGGCGATTAGGGGATCGATCACCATCCCAACAAGTGCCACAGCCACCACCACAACCACTGCCACCGCGACCAGCATTGCAACGACGTGCAACGCTGCCATGGCGAGGGCCAACGCCACCACCACTGCCACCGCCGCTGCTGCAAAGGTCGCCACCATCACCATGACCGCTGCGATGATGCCCGCAATCAATCCTTGGAGCCGCCATACTATGAGCATCACCAACACAACGGCCACGATGTCCACAGCTGCCATCACCAGCTTCCACGGCCACCCAACAACAACAGCTACAGGCAGCGGGCGATCCTTGTTGTTGTTGATGTCCCCTGACCATGGCTCGCACCCAGTGCAGGGGATTGGCCGAGTAGTGGGCGGATTTTTCCCATTAAGTTCTACATGGTAACATTTATAGATGCTATAGCCCCTTCAGGCGCTAATTATGATGCACTGTCTACGAATGTGTCAAATTCACATACCATAATTCCAAGGTAATCCATATTACACTCCAAGAAAGAAAATGATGTAATGTGTTGTTCTGTGTGAGTTTCAGTAATTAATTGTAATTAGCGTGTAATTAAATACTTCATTATTCTGCATTCAGTCATGTTCCATTTGACATAAAAAGAATGACATCATAGGCTCGAAATGTGTGCGCAATGAGTTTTTGGTTGTATTCATTTAGAGAAAAGAAAAGTAATACTTTTGACGTTGGTTCTGGAACGCGGCACGTCGAACGACCCGTCTACCATCGTAGTGCGTTCACCAAAGTGATCGGCTGCAGTCATACGCGACGCACTGAGGTTAAGTTAGGAAATATTGACTACGCAAAGGTTCAATTCGTCTATTGATCGCTGTATGTTGCTCTCTTTTTTTTTCAATATTAATAAATTGCTCTATCACGATAGCAAAACCACCATGCTCGCTGCGAGAAAACGCCTGGTAAGCGAGAAAACGCGCAAGAAAAAAAAAAAAAGAAAACGCGAGTATCGACACCACCTTGAAGCTACCGCATCAGTCACCGTGACGTCATAAATTTTGACGGCATCTACCAGGGACTGCGTAGTTCCTAATCGGTAAAAAAATAAAGTACATCGTCTTCTGAAGGAGCCAGAGACTTAACATACCAAGTTTCAGGAAATTTCGTTGAGTCACTGTAGCAAAAAAAAAAAAAAAGGAACGCGTTGAAATCCGTGACACCACCATCGGAGATTTCGGCGGAAAATTTAAGTCAAGCTTTTCTACATTGATTTTCTCATCTATTGATAAACCTCTGGGGGTGAAATTATCGGCACTATGTTGTCAGGGTATAATTAATCGGTCTAAACTAATTTATTGTATGACTTTAGTGTCCCTTTAAATAATGTATTGATATTTATGTCAATTATAACTAATGCATTATTTAAAGGCCGGCAGCATTTAGCAAGATATTCTTCTAGTCTCAATGATAAGTTCATGAATGGCGAAGAAAACATCCCTGTGGCTGTATCTCAGAGTAGTGGCCCTAAGAGAAAGAATAACCGATTCTGTTAATTCCTGGCCAAGCTTTCGAAGCGGTGGTACTAGCATTCTTTTTCTCGGAATCGTGAACTGGCGACATGGTAGATAGAAGGGACCCATCGTTTCCTCCTTATTACAAAAAAAAAAAAAAACGGCAGGAAGGGAAAGGTGGAAGCTTGCGATGAAAAAATCCGTGAACATGGGGTGGGTGCTCGAGTCGACGTTTAGGCAAGTGGACTTGTCTTCTTCGAGATTTCTTCAAGTTCCAGCCTTGAAGAAGGCAAGTCCACTTGTCGAAACGTCGGCTCGAGCACGCACCCCCTGTTTACGGATTTTTTGCCTCTTGGTTACAGAGGGAGCGCTGAGGGGAAGCCATTAAACAGCTTACTTGTGTAAGCATAGGCATGCGCAGGTTTTCCGGGAGTATAGATGGTAAGTAAACAGTTCTTGGAATGCAATAACATAAGAGGTCCTCGTATGCCATTATCGCCAGAGTGATAATTGAAAAAAAAAAACTGTGAGTCAATAACGAGAAAATGAGAACTAAAGAAACGGACACATAAAAAATTTGGGGAGGGGTGAAGTATGTAGGGAATGGTGTTTCAGCTCCACTAACGTGAAACCTCTGGAAGGGCGAAGCATGCAGTGAGTGCCGGTGTTTCCCACAGCAAAAATCACAGCTAATGGGCAATGAGAGACAGGAGAAAGATTAGGTACAGAGACCCGCAGTCCGCTCGTGCACGCTGCGAATCTTTATTGTTCAACGACACACAAGAGAAATCTCTCAGCGGCACTACATTGCAGGTCAAGATCCAGTGCCTATATATACGGAGTGGCCGGGGAACGGTTGTGCAGCGCGAGCAGTCGGTTTTTTTCAAGTGAATGTAGAAATAATTATTGCACTCGTTCTTTTTTATGTTTGCGTGTCTTTTGTGTTAACTCGGTAGCGATAACTTTAAAACTTCATATCAACAATTCTTGGCCAATCCCCCAGTGTGGGTATGAGCCATGTTTAAAGTTAAAGGCACATCATCATCATCATCATCATCACCACCACCACCACCGAGCTCGCGTTCTCCTCTGTACAGACAACTGCATATAGTGGCCATATACCGTATTTACTCGGATCTAGGCCGGCCGCGACTGTAAGCCGACCCCCGAAATTCGCAAGGGCAGAAAAAAAAAAAACCTTAATCATTGTACTCGAATCTAAGCCGACCCCTCCTCCCCCCCCCCCCCCCCCCCACTTTCGCACACCGTTTTTTCGAAAAAAAAAAAACATCGGCTTAGATTCGAATAAATACGGTAAACAAAAGTTTTTGTAATGTTCTAACAGGCCTGCTGTAAAGAGGTCGATGTTTATATCGCCTCGGCTACTCCATTTCTATAAGTTGTGCTAAACGAAAGCTGTTTAACTTTAAACCTATCTTAAGGTTTAGTGACTGTGCAAAGCACAGTTTTGGTTTTTTCTGTATATAGGCTATCTCCTTCTCCGCGTTTGATCTCTCTCTCTCTCTTTTCAGGTGCAGCATCTGTTCGGAAAACAACGAACGCTCTCGTGCTCTCGGTAAGCGTAATTCCTTACACGTACATAAGACATAGCCACATAACACATGGGGACATAAGACACAAAGACGTGGACACGTAGGAAACAGCGCCTTTTCGTACATCCCTAAAAGGGCCCGCGGTTCCGCCATAGGTGTTTTCCTCGTAGTTACTGACTCTCATAGGCGTGCTAAACGTTCTTCAATGGGGGAGGGTGGGGGGAGAAATTATCAGCTTATCCCCCCCGCCCATCTTCAATTTTACTCGAATCCGAAAGAAGACGAGGTTCGCAGTGGGTGAAAAAATGAAGGTGCAAGCGATGACGTTCTTTTGACAACGGCCTGCCTTTGGTCTCCATCTTTTTCGGGGATAAAAGAGGGAAGCACAATTCTTGGAACGCAACATATAAAGAAGGGTCCTCGGCCGCAGTTTTCGTCAAAAACGTGCATGACCTTAACCCTGCCCTTTAAAGGGGTACTGACACCTTTTTTCGAAGGCGAGTTTGCTCTGCCATAAAAATGTCCTGTATGCAGAGACGGCTCTGAGCAAGTGTGAAGCTCAGCAAATGTTAAGATATTTTATTTTGATATTAAAGTCAATTTTTCCATGGCGCACCTACCGACACCGACACTATCTTGACGTCAGGCTACAGTACTAAATCTGGTGACTTCACGCAGCAGTCTGGCTAGTTGTGGTGACGTCAGGTACCAAAACTTCCAAGGTGGCCGCTTGTGCGTCACCAACGGAGCCACGGTGCGGAGCAGCCTTGGAAACGTCACTATATATTGTGCGAGCACGTGACAAGAAGCTCATACTGTGTTGTGACGTCAGGGTACAGTGGGAACCGAAACTAACCTTTAAAAACATACTCTTTCAGGGTGTATTCGTGGTTAGCACTACCTTTTCTAGGCTCTTTAGGGCCTGGCCTTTCATTTGACTCAAAGAAAACGACAGCTGAAAATTTTCGTGTCAGTACACAGTGGCGAAACAGGTTTGACTGAAAAAAGCTTAGGGGCAGACTTGGCATCCCCCTTTAATGATGAGTGGTGTGCTGTTGGGCAGATACCAATTAGTGCGAAGGGTGGCGACTGATAGGTTACATTGATGTTCTGCTTTTGAGACAGAAGCACGTAGCCATGGCAACCGAAGAGCGCGTCGCGGTAAATAGAGGAAGATAGAACATATTTGTGCCCAATAAAGATAGACAGGCCATCGATTAAGGGTGGGATGCGCCTGTGGCGTAGAGCTGCTGTCGATCGCTGCTGACGTAGCGCAAATGTCGCGAAGAAGCTGTTGGCCACGCGTTAGCGCGTGGTCCGTAAACTTTTGCAGCTGATTGTACTTTGTTCGGCCACTGCCAAGCGTGCAAATAACGACATCCACTACGGCCATCGGCACTGAAAGAACGCTTTAGCATTTTAGACGTACATTTCATTGCACGGGGTGAGGCCTTTTTCATGTAATAGTTGTCAGCGGCATCCGAGCCGTCACATAGACCTTGCAGCGTGGCCTACATTCACCGCCAAGAAGACGTTTTATTCTTCCAGTCAGCACATATATACTCCACCACTATCTCGATGAAACAACAGAAAAAATGAAGACTCGGTCTGTTTATTGCCTCTGCACAGGCTGAGTCTTCATTTTTTGTTTTTCTATTGTTTCATATAGATAGTGGAGGAGTATATATATATATATATATATATATGCTGACTTGAAGAATAAAATACATTTGGCTGTTAGTCAGCGCCGTGATTTGTGTGCTTTCTTTGTCCTGTCGTCTTAACGCTGCTTTTGTACTCGTAATCACGAACCAACCAACCCAGATGCGTAGCCGTTCGTCCGACTCTACTTTTCAGGAGGCCGCTTCAACCAAGATGGCGGAAATGATCGCGCAGAAGCTCTCCGTGCTACTGGAGGCCTACTACAACGAGAAACAGCGGGAAGAGAAGCAAAAACGAGAGCAGTTGGAGAAGCAGCAGCCGCAGTCGCAGCCACAGCAGAAACCACAGCAACGGTCACAGCCACAGCCACAACAGCAGCAGCAACAGCCGCATCAACAGCGACAGCAGCGACAACAAAAGCAGCAGAGCAAAAACACCGGTAGCCAGCCCGATAGTCCAGCTCCCACGGTTACATCTTCCAAGCCCGAGGTCTCCTCCAACTGGAGCATTGATTCTGATGAAGTGCTGACGACCCGCCTGTGAATCAACTGCAGCCTCTGATGTAGTGTCAATGGCGGAGCGAAAATCCGAGATCCGCCACAATTGTTATAACACGAAGATAGGTCATCGTACAATATCAGTCTGTAACGCGAGCGTTAGAAACGTGGTGCTTTTCTTTCTTTTTTTTTGTAGGTTACAGCTATAGCGTATCATGATCGGGGAGGAATTCAGGCTAAGAACGAAGGTCAAATCAATGGCGATCGACCATGGCTCAGAAGGTGCGATGTCTTCCGATAAACGCGGATTTGCTGGTTTAAGCCCTGTGTGAGTTCCGAACACTCGTTTCTCAAGTAGTTCGGTTTATTCAGCTTTCTTTTTCTTTAAGAAAAAGCGGCAAGATGGTTACGTTGAGAAGGGAATATTTGAAGTGACGCTGCAGTGAGCTTCTTGTGTTTCATTGCAACAAGTGGTAGGTCTGTTGAGTCTGGTTCGACTAGTGGAGTTTGTAGCCTACTTTTTCGTAATCTTCTACGCAGTTTTGTCTTGCGGTGATTGGACTTTTTTTTTCTATGTTTCAGTATCCTAGCTTACACGTTTAACTTGGCCAACTCGTTGATTGCGCTCACGGAAAGCACGAAACTGCTACACCACGTGTACTAAACGCTATATACTTTCTTAAATGTGTAAATCGGTGATTCGAGGACAAAATGCAGAACATATGAGTACACTACATTGTTATGGTCACTTCAAGTCACTCGTACACGGAATGGAGACACTATTGCATCAGGTCGGTTACATCTACTACACATGTTGTTTCGTTTATATCGAACTCGTCCCGAAGGAAAGCTCGCAGATTAGAATTCGCGCGAGCATGTGTGTAGGCATTTCTGCATATACGCCCCCAATCAGCACATTCTCCGCACAAAGCTTGCACGCGCTGAATGAGTTTATTAAAGAGATTCTCAGCCGAATGAGTTCCGTGTTTCTTTAGAGCGAAAGCCTCATATTCCTCATCAAACGCGAAAAGTGACAGTCGGCGGTGTCGGCATCAACATAAACGATAAAAAAATTGCACGACATCACCATGACGTCACAGATCACCAAAACATGCGACGTCACATGATGACATCAACACATAGCTTTGTCGCTTGGTCGAAGGTGAGCCGATCCCATATGCATTGCAGAAAGCTTGCAAAGCAGAGGTGCAGAAAGCTTTCAATGCCCCCGAACCCTGAAGCAGTGCAAAAACACGTCAGAAAGCTTTTGGAGCAGTTGGTTGGGTGGATCAATTACAATCAATTGATAAGAGAAAGAAGATGGCTTTCGCCTTCGAGTCGTCTTAGGCTATTGCATAAGGGACCCTGTCCCTTATGCAATAAGGGACAGGGTCCCTTATTGCATAAGGGACAGGGTCCTAAATCACCTAAATCTAAGTACACGGGACTCAAACATTCTCGCCTCCGTCGAAAATGCAGCCGCCGTGGCCGGGATTCGATCCCGCGACCTTCGGGTCAGCAGTCGAGCGCCATAACCACTAGACCACCGTGGCGGGGCCACTACATATATTCAAGAAACCACAAATAATGTCTGCTATGCTTTCCTTCGCTTAATTGTCTGTCGGTTTTATTAGTTGTGTATAATACAGGAAACGAGCCCCTCGGACTATTCCCTTCCTTTCGCATTATGTGGTAGTGTAGGAATCACTCCCCTCCCCCGAGCCTACGTAGACGGTAGATATTTAGGTAGTCAGGATCTATGGGAGGCTGCCATGCGCAGCTACAACCCCGCATTTTAGGAGGCTATCCTGAGGTGGGCTGAGGTGGTAGAGGAGGCCTACAGCGAGTAGTATAATCTCCCTCGCCCTCTTCTCGCAGCCCCTTTCCCTTAAAATGGAATAAATAAGGTTGCGTCTCTCTCTCTCTGTCTCTCTCGCGGGACTTTATATAAAGTTTTCACATTCATTCGCTACAGTTGTCGTGGGAGCAGTTCGCGACGCCACGACCACCATTTCTTCGACACCGTCAACTTATTCCGCCGCTTAACTCGTGCTTCGTACCTTCTTTGTACTTTTTGTTTTTGCCACCAACTGCTCCGAGCGGCTTATACCGCTGATAACGGCGGCGCGCGGCGCTGTCGCAGCCAGTGACGAAGCGTTTAGGGCCCGCTCACGCTAGCGGCAAGCCTGCCGCAACGGCGCGGTGCCGCACAACGTCCGCCGTCGCACGGCCACCTGGATCGGGGCGCGCGGCGGTGGCCGTGGCCGTGGCCAGGTGGCCGTGGCCGTCGCCGCACGCGCGAGAGCTGTCCTACTTGCACGGCAAACTTCGGCGGCGAGCCTCCGAAAAACATGGCCGCACTGCCAAAAGCGGTTGTCGTCCACATCGAATCTATCTAGTGGCCGCTGTGCGCTCTGTAGCGTGTAAGCTCCGAACTGATGCTTCCATTTGCTTTAGATTCGTGTCCTTAAGCTTCGACAGCGAAGTATTCGTGCCGATTCGGCCTCGTTTTTGAGAGCCATACACAAATAATTGATGCTGTAGGCTTAGCGAGTCGAGAAGGGCGCTTCCGAATGCTCGGAGGACATAGATTACGCGTTTGTTAGTTATTTTTAATCCTCCATAGATGGCACCACTCGACCTGGCGCCAGCTTGGGGATTGTACGCGACGCTTTTTTTATGCTGGACAGACGAAAAGGCTCTATTGACTGCCGGAAGCATGCCTGGCAACGACACGGACGACATCCGCACTTCTAGCGTGAACAACGAGCAGTAAAAAAGCAAGCAGCTCGAAGCGTCCCGCGGCAGACGCAGACGACGGGGAAAGCCGAAAGCAGACGACGCGGTGCGCCGTAGTCATGGCAACCGCCCCTCCGTCGCTGATTGGCCACGTCCCTCTGCGGCAGACGGCGAACGGCAAGAAAATGGGCCTCGGACCCATTCTTCCAACGGCAAACAACGGCTGACGTGCGCGAACGAAATCGCTTGCGCACGGCAGCCTGAGAACGGAAAACGGCAAACGGCGAGCTGCCGTGCCGCTAGCGTGAGCGGGCCCTTAGGGAATGATAAACGGATCGCACGAAACGGAAGCCGCTGGTCGCCGCGGGACATGGAAAGACGGTCACGATCAAACTGTGGTCAAGCGGGTAAAAGTGACACACTCGGAGAGCTCTTTCTGGGAGCCGCCACCCATGGTTCCAGCTGCCACAGCAAGGATTGCCGCGTTCCGTACAGATGTGCCGCCATCACCAACGTCGTCGTGGCTTCGCCGGGACTTCGCTGCTTTCGCTTACCGGTAGACAAAAACTGTGAGAATTCTCTTATTCTTCGCATGGCTTTAAAGCACGGATCATTACGCGCTCTGTGTCTTTTGTTGAAAATGTGGTTCTGGTGTTTTACGTGCTAAAACAATGATACAGGTTTAGAATGCACGCGGTAATGGGGCACTCGTCAATTAGGTGGACCAGCTTCTGCTCCTTACCGTGCACCCAAGTACGGGGCTGCTTTTGCATTTCTCCTCCATCGAAATGTGACCTCCGTGGCAGGCATTCGACGCTGGCTTGTGGTGCAAAGTAGAGTGACATTGGCATAAATAAATATTATATTTATTATTCATTTTTCCTCATTCTTGTGGGCTTGCCCGTCTGGTCTTGTAGAAGCCGTAGGCGAACAGAGCCGCGATTGCGATGCCGACGCCCAGGAATACCATGAAGAAAGACAGGCCGGTGGCTTTCGCTGCAAGAAGGCAAAGGCGAGAAATTCATTGACCTGTCGATTCGCAGCGCACAGGCACGAACAGCTGTCGCGCCTTTCTCCAACTGTTTGTAGCGTGGGTTGTGTGCGCGACTTCTTATAGTCGCCGCATATCGAAACATCTTAATTACGAATGTTTCACGGCGTTTTCCGCGTTACCACTGCGTGATTAGACACTCTGACCGGTAAGTTTTCCATTGCACTAAACAAAACGGGTGCCATCAAAATCGGTTGTCGGTCCCTTTACTGCACCATAGTGGTCTTACAGACCGTGTAAGCACAGAAAGAAAAAGAAGAAGAAACTAAGAAGGGACAGGACAGGGGCGCGACCCCGAATGTGAACTGTGACTAATTAGAAAATTTAGGTAAATGAACCTTCTTAAAACTTACCACTGCTGTGGAATGCCTGAGGCGCTCTTGCTACCGGGTCGTTGTCTGTAGAGGAAGGAAGCATGGATGTTATACTTAACGAAGAAGGCAGGTTAATCTTAACAAACGCACTAGAACTACCTCGCCGTTTATCTCTTGTAACGAAATTTGCCTGTTCGATGTGATGCAGGAATTATAAGGGTTATTGATTCACTGTTCCACTGGCTTCGAGGTTCTTGATAACTTTAACCGGCAGATATTACAGACACCTTGTTGAAAGGAAGGCAGAGAAGTGGATGCGAATGAGGTGTTAAAAATCCTTCTCTTTGCGGATATGTCGCTATAACTGCTCACTATCGTGAAAACAGCAATCGGGTAGGGGTGCAGCAAACATGCTTGCGAAATAGTTTTAAATGAGTTCATCTCAAAGCATAAATAATTTCAAAACCATTAAAACTCGTTGTCAGATGTTTCTTCAGAACCTCATTGCCTTGCGGTCTAATTTACTTCTAATATTATAGTTACAAACTAAAGCTATATAAACTAAGAGGATAACAATCAATCAATCAATCAATCAATCAATCAATCAATCAATCAATCAATCAATCAATCAATCAATCAATCAATCAATCAATCAATCAATCAATCAATCAATCAATCAAATATGATAATGCGGCCAGTAATCCTTCTGTGCCAAGAGAAAGTTCCCGCCCCGCCATGGTGGTTTAGTTGTTATGGCGCTCGACTGCTGACCCGATGGTCGCGGGATCGAATCCCGGCGGCTGCATTTTCGATGGAGGCGAAATTGTTTGAGGCCCGTGTGCTTAGATTTAGGCGCACGTTAAAGAACCCCAGGTGGTCGAAATTTCCGTAGCACTCCACTATGGAGTCTCTCATAATCATATCGTGGTTTTGGGACGTTAAACCCCAGATATTATTATAAGAGAAAGTTCCTTCAAGACCGCCACCCGTTTATAAGGGGAAGAGCTACGTCACTTCCTGTGTTGATCCATTCTGCTTTTATACCCTTCATGGTCCCGCCTTTCAGAAGCCCCAAGATGCAAAAACAAAGAGGCATGTAGTAACATCTTCGTTTAGCCAGTAGCTGTTAATAACTGGTAATTGTTGACAGCTGGTAATCGGCCATTCGTAAAACGTACCAGGTTTGAGGTTGAAATACCCTTTGTCATCTCACGGAGAGTTGGAGTACCAGTCTACAGTAAGGGTAAGTCAAAGAGGTCTCCGCTATCGTAGATTTAGTGCGCGCCTTCAACTGTGAGCACAACTGGTACTCTGTATCTCATCTTTGTCTCATTTTTCCGGTGCAGTATAGCAAACCAGATTCGCGTCCGAGTAACCTAAAACATTCTTAGGAGGATTGCTTGGTTAATTATCATTTCAACAACACGTATCTCGGTCAGACCTAGACGTACACCAAATATTCTAAAAAAACAACTGACCCGTTTTTAAAACATATTTTGACTCGTGTTTGTTCGCTAAGCCATCCGAACTCCCTTTCCTTTTTTTTTAATTCTAAACATATTCATATCAAACAATTTAAGGCCGGGAAGGCAAGGAAATATCGAGCGGTCTTTAAAGTTTTTAATTCCGTAGTTTTTCAATAATAATTGTTGGGGTTTCACATCCAAAAACCACGATATCATTATTAGGGATGCTGTAGTTGAGGGGTCCAGCAATTTCGACCACTTAGGGTTCTTTAACATGCACCTAAATCAAAGTACACGGGCCTCTAGCAATTCGCCTGACTAGAAATGCGGCAGCGGCGGCCGGCATTCGATCCCGCGACCTTCGGGTCAACAATCGAGCACCCTAAAATTACGCAGTACTACGCGCCAAAACCACGATGTGATTATGATGTGACACCTTAGTGGGGTATACTCCGGGTTAGTTTTGACCAACTGGAATTCTTTGAAGTGCGCCTAAGTCTAAGTACACGGGTGTTTTTGCATTTAGCCTCAACCTAAATGCGGCCGCCGTAGCTGGGAATCGAACCCGCGTCCTCGAGCGTGGCAGCGTAACACCTAATCCGCTATAGGGTGCCACGGCGTGTGTCGTGTAGTCTTCACTCACATTTTCCCGTGTACGTGTAGGAGTTGCAGATGGGAGACATGGCGGTCCCGTAGGGTCCCTTGTCGCCGTCGAAGAGCAGGCAGTCACCCTTTCCAAATTCCTGCTTGCCCGCGCAGTGGTCGAATCTTTCGCAACGGAAGGTGGCCTCCCAACACTCGCGGGCACATTCGGCCTCCGACACCTTCTTAATCACCGTGCGTGGGGTGCCCAGCAGGCGGAGCCTACGCTCCTTGCGGTAGTCGTTGATGTGCTTGCCTGCGACATCGATTGACCAGAACACACTCATGTTTTGACGCGTTCACTCGTAGACTGTGCCATGGTATGCTAGGATATCGCCGTTCACATATCGTCCACCATTTGTGCACTCACTTTTGGCATGCGCTGTAGCGTATGCGATATAGTGCTGCGCAAAGTAGCAGGTCAGAGCGCACAAGCTCAGGCTGACATCTCTGCCTTCTTCTAATAAATTAGCGCGCGCTCTCTCTCTACAGCGTATGAGCTATAGCAGGGGTCTCAAACACGCGGCCCGCGGCTTCACGCGGAATAAAGTTTTGTGACTTTGGTAAGTAGTGCTCTCCCATTTTCTCGCCTATTGCAATTAATAGCACTTTGTTCGGGCAAGCTACAGAGGTGGGACCGCTCTCAAGCATTTTTTTTCTTGTGGTGTACCCCATGCGGTCACTGTGAGTTCAAACATCATCCGTGGAACGAAAACTATAGTATTTCAGAATCGGCCTCCAGATTTCAGTCATTGCGGAAATCAGTATCGATAAGTTTTTCGAAACCTGACGTCAAATCCCCTTCGCAAATGACCTAAATGTAGCGTTAGGTGACATTTTGTTCAAACCTATGGAACCACAAGTATTCCTTGGGAAAATGCGTCACGATAGCTTAGTCACGAAAATTGCGGGGAAGTTGGCAAATGACGCTGCGTATTAACTTCATCTTACAACGCGCTGCCAGATATTGACCAGGAATACGGGATTCAGGAACTAAAAACACACGCATAGTTTTGTGGTCCTCGTCAGGAGACCGTTGCAATGGAGAGGATGAGGGCATCCTTTCCGGACTGTGGCACGGGAGTGCTAAGGCTTACGCGCTCTGACGTCGCTGCCTCGGCAGTGCATTTTCGGGGGGTCCCGCATATTCTCCATCGACCAGAGGGAACCATAGCGGCACTCAGGGAGCCTTCAATGAAAAGTTTATGCCTTGCAGCGTGTTATAAGATGAAGTCCTACCAACTGACCCCCGTAGTAGCCATTATTAGGTTAAGTATTAATGTCGTCCTCACGCGTGTAGTGACTGCACTTCTCCGCGCCGCTTCGGTTGAGGCCCTTGGCGTCGTCGACCTGCAGGATGCTCCTGTCCTGGAGGCGGCAGGAGAGTCCGCTTTCACGCGGGGTCGCGCAGAAGTCGAACGCCTTGCACGTGAACTCCTTCTCCTTCATACATGCGGCGGCGCACTCCGAGGCCAGGCTCGCGGTCACGTACTTGGTCGCCGCGGACGAGTAGCAGATGCCCGGCAGCTCTTCGAAGTTCATCTCGTACGACTCTGTGAAAGGACCGGAAGACGAATCATTGTGTGAGGCTGGGCTCGCCGGTTATTCATTACGAAATCTAGTGCTACGGTTAGTTAGTTAGTTAGTTAGTTAGTTAGTTAGTTAGTTAGTTAGTTAGTTAGTTAGTTAGTTAGTTAGTTAGTTAGTTAGTTCTTTCGTTCGTTATGACATCGACTTAGGCTATCTCGCGTCAGCCACGATGAGTCAAAAAATGAATAGTACAGTAGCAAAAGCAGTATTGTTCAAAGTCTATTAAGAACGCCAACTGCTTCTAAATAATAATGATAATATCTGGGGCCTTACGTTCAAAAACCACGATATTATTATGAAGCACACTGTAGCGGAGGGCTCCGGAAATTTCGACCACCTGTGGTTCTGAACGCGCCCTGACATCACACAGTACACGGGGCTCTGGCATTTCGCCTCCATCGAAACGCGGCCGTCGCTGCCGCGACGCAAGCTTTTGTAAAAAATCAGCGCAAACAAGACGGAACACAAGAATAGAAAGAGACAGTACGAGCGCTAGACAGCGCTCGTACTGTGTCCTTCCATTCTTGTGTTCCGTCTTGTCTGCGCTGATTTTTATTTACAATATGCATCAATTCCAACTCGCCCACCTCTCTACCTCATTTCAATTGTGCGAATTTGTTCCAGCTCTTACCGCGTTTCACAAAACGTCGTAGCACGCGACACGTCACTCACAGCAGCAAGTTGTTCCCGCATTACAGCGAAAGATACGGCCATTGTCCAGTCGAAAAGGAGCGCTGTCAAGACTGTCGGCTCCGTAAGCAGAGGCGTTTTTGCCGATGCCTCAAAAAGAAGGCCACTGTGTGCTCAAGTTCGTTCACCGAACCCGCATTGCCCTCGTAAAACGAGATTGATGTCTTCAGTTGCACAATTACAGGTTGCCCCCATTTCAGTTCGGTGCAGCGCAGCCTAGACACGCGAGTCCGGGATGCACTAGTCGCCTGTGGAATCACTGTCTTCAGTGCCACTGCCAATCTTCAGTGCAACTCTGTGTTAAGTGGTCACCATGTGTATACGTACAAATAGATAGATAGATAGATAGATAGATAGATAGATAGATAGATAGATAGATAGATAGATAGATAGATAGATAGATAGATAGATAGATAGATAGATAGATAGATAGATGGATAGATAGATAGATAGATAGATAGATAGATAGATAGATAGATAGATAGATAGATAGATAGATAGATAGATAGATAGATAGATAGATAGATAGATAGATAGATAGATAGATGAGCGTCACACGGTCCAATTTGCATTCGTCTAAGACGACTTGGAGACGAGAGCCTTCTTTTTTTTTCCTTCTCAATCGTCTGTCTTGACCTCCCACCCAGGAAAGCTTTGTGCACCTAGCTTGGTTTTACACTGCCGCAGAGATCGCAGGCGTTCCAAGCTTTCTGCATCTCGCATTGTTTTACAACGCCTCCGGGATCGGCCTAACTTGGCCAAGATGTGACGTCACGTTGACGTCCTAGCGATATTATAATGGCGTCATAATGGCGTCACAAATTGTGGCAATCTGCGACGTCACGATGACGTCATCACACATGATGTCTTTTTTTTTTTTTGCATCACTTAGTGTTGACGCCGCCGCCGGCGTGGAAGGTCACTTTTCGCGTTTGATGAGGCATCTAAAAGGCTTTCGCCATGAAAGCAAAGGTAGGGAGTTGAACTAAATCAAATATCCGGTTTGGTACCGTACAATGGGGGTCATGAGGAGGGGGCTGATGCGGATGATGGAGGTGTAAAATAGTTCAAACACGGGAACACAAGAGTGGGCGCGTTAAGTTAGAGAGCTCGAGTGCGCTCTAGAGCCGGCGGAGTGCGCTCTTGTAAACTTAACGGTTAAAAAGCGACTTCCGGTGCGTGATTACGGAACGCGCTCTACGCGCTCCAACCCTGAGACGGTGCACGAGGGCGTGCGCAAGAGCTCGAGCCTGTTACGGCTTCCGAAGAAATGACGTGTTTCCGACTCTCTCACTCCGACGAAGGGCGTTCTCCTCGTCCACTTGTTCCTACCGCAGAAGCAACATAACATTCGCCATGTGACGCTTTCGTGCCCCCGAAAGCAGTCGGCGGAAATCGACGTTAAGCTAAGCTTCGAAGGCGTTGCACTCGAGCGCATTCGAGCGTGTTCCTTTGGAGTTCGGAGTGCGCTAACTTAACGCGCCCAATAGTAACGAGAGAAACGTGCGCTGTTGATGATGACGATGCAATTCCTTTTTGTGTAGCCCTATTGTTTTTCGTTTTTGATCGTGCTAATATCTCAATATGTTGCAATGATTCTTTAGTTCATAGACGTATATTAGTACCTTGAGCGTTATTTCACTTGCATTGTTTTCTTTGTTGTAAAAGATCTTTTTATGCTTTGTATTCTCATTGAGCTGTGTTTTGTGCTTGTACAGTGCGCAGTTTATCGTTAGTTTCCTTCATGATATCTATGCAACCCACCTTTTCTTTTGTGAGTTTGAAAGTATGTTGTATGTTACGAATGTAGCCCACTCCCCTCTGTAATGCCCACGGGCCCTGAGGGTAATGAAATAAAAAATAAAAAAATATAAGCCATGTTTTGGCGCTGGGAATACTCACTCGTGTACAAGGTGCAGTCCGCCTGGGACTCGGTCTCTTCGAACTCTGGCTTTCGGGCCTCCGTGCTTATGACGCACTGCTTGCTGACCAGGCAGCTCGAGAAGGCAAAGCAGTCATCGCGGTCGCGACAGACGTCGGCACAGTCCTGCAGCTCGAACGAGCCCACGTACTGGCCGTAGGGTTTGTCCGTCTTAAGCCTCATCACCACCAAGTTCTCTTTGAAACCTTCAGGCACATTGAAGTTGTCTGCGTGCACGAAAATGAAGTATGTAGTTTAGCCCTAATGGCGACAGACAGACAGACAGACAGACAGACAGACAGACAGACAGACAGACAGACAGACAGACAGACAGACAGACAGACAGACAGACAGACAGACAGACAGACAGACAGACAGACAGATGTATGTCACAATTTCTTGACAAGGACCTTCCCATCATATGTAAAATATTTGAATTCACTCTATGGATGGATGGATGAATAAACTTTATTTTCGTCCCTCGGAACACGCCCTAGCACGTTGTTGGCCGCTCCCACGTCGGAACAGAAAGACCAAGTCTCTCTGCTGCGTCGCGGGCCCGTTTGACTGCCCGTAATGTAAGACATTATCTAATAAGAGGTAAAATATATAGATTAGTCTAAATTCATGACGTAAGACGTACACAGAAAAATGTTTCATGTTTTATTTTTTTATTACCACAGATGAACAGCATTTAACATTCGTTTGCTAAATAAACACGCGGCAGCCACCGAAACTAGTACACTGTAAGACAAAAAATAGTCCTTTAACTCTTTTTTTGCGATCCCTGACTTGCCACGTATGTGAGTCTCTTTAAAGAGACATGTGAGCTCTCTTAGTAAATCAATAGATTCTGTCGGAGAGTCGTGAGACCCGAAAGTGAGTTAACGCGTCTCTTTAAAGAGAGTCATATACGTGGCGAGCCATGACTCACTTAAAAGAGTAGCACATATTCTTTTTTTTTCCTTTTTGAGAGTGTAGGCAGCACGACGACACACATCGAAGCTTCGCAAGTTAACGTTCCTTGATACTACTTTCTTAGCGCTTTTTCTGTAGCTTGCCTCCAAAACCCAACCAATCACAGCGGTCCGCACAACACTGTCAGTTATACATACAGGAGAAAACACCAACTCACACCATCGTACCCAGTCTCCGTTTCATAGAACGAAGTATTCTAAGAATATGCTTTAGAAGCTTGGACCGCTGGGCTAACCCGCCTTTTACATTATCCTGTCCTGGCCTCTGCCACTTGGGTATTGGGTTTTGGTAGAAGCCGGGACAACCGATATGGTCAGAACAAAAGCCTCCGAGATCATAAGGCGTTTCGTGACATTTCCGCTAGGGGAAGGACGCATGCGGATTGGCGTGACATTTCTAGTATGAAGAGCGGAAAAATCGCCGATGAATAACGCGCCGAAGAAATGGATCCGTGACTGACAGGAAAGGCGCTCTTTCCTGTCAGTCCTGTGTCCTGAAACATTCTAAAAATGATTGACAGAAGAAACAAAAACGGCAGTTGGTGCACTCACTGTGTTGGTGTAGGTGCCTCAAGTCCGGGTTCGACTCCCCTATCATGTTACGGAGCCCTCCCGTGGAGTACTCTATCGTTTCGGCAACGAGTGTGCCAACCTGCGAAGAGAGAATGAAAGTTGGTCACTCATAGAAATCGCGATTGCAGTTCGTCGTCTTGTCAGGTTATTATCGTTATCAAGTCGCAGCACGAAATACATGATAAGGCAACAAAAAGTCCTACGTTTCGTAATGCATTCACGATGTTGTTCTTCATCCTTTTCTTCCTCCTTTACTTCCCAGTCGATTATCTTGATCCTCCCTTCAAAGCTCTCTGCACCTCACATGGTTTTTCACTGCCTCCGTTATCTTGCCCGCCTTTGACCAAGCGACGATGTCGTGTGATGACGTCATAACGTGACGTCACATTGTGAGGTCATCATGACGTCATGATGACTTCATCGTACAAATTTTGGCGATCTGTGACGTCACGATGAGATCGCAGGGTGGCGGCATTGATGACGTCATGTTACATTGAGGTCACGGGACTTTCGGTGCGCCGTCGGCCTGTATACGTGCACATGAGTATCACGTGACTTTTTACCTACTTCTATTCGTTCTTTTTTTTTTTTCATCAATCGTGCTGACGCTGCCATCTTGCTATTTCTCGTCACGTCTCGCCAAATCTCGAAATTTCTTGACTATGTGATACGCGTAAGGCTTTCGCCTCAATAAAATATAAGAAACAAATACAGGAAAAAGAACCAGAAGGATGAAGTCTTGCTTTCGGTGGGTTAAAAAGTTATCGTTATAAGAGAGCCCGTAATACCTGGCGCGCAGAAGTGCGATGCAAAAATTTTCATGCGCTCAAGTTTCGTTCTTTCGGCTCCGTGTGGCCTGCAGCCGCTTTGTCACAAGACAATGTTCATAAAAAGTTCAACAGTCCCACTTCACCTCATTGAACTTTTTAGGCTCACCAGTTGAAATCAGTTCACGAGGTTCACAACGAGGCGCTCTTTTATCCGAAACTAAAGCCAAAACACGACACTAGACAATCCCACAGGTGAGTTCAAAGTCGCAAGCACGAAGGCTAGAAAAATCCATGTACTGCTACTCTACCCATCATTCCCATCATGGCTGAACGAGCGCAGCGCTGCAGAACCACAGGTCCCTGTGGTAAATATTGTCGGAACAGTCGAGCAACAGCTGATATACATCCTCCTCGTTGTGACCGTACGAACACGTTGTACAAGTTATATCTTGTACAACTTACACGCTACATTCTGAATAAAAACTGCTTTGTGCAGAAAGTTCCAGTTAACTTACCGCTATTATCGTATTCAGGTGCATCACGACGATCTTGAACTCGCTTTTTCGTAGCGCATCTTCCAGATACGAGATGGCGTCTCGGGTCAGGACGACGTTCCTTCTTTTTGAACGTTCTGTCTCTGAAGATAAAGGGAGAAAAAATACAAACAGCAACGGTATTTGTTAGGGTATGCAGTTAGGCGTGTTGGTACAGATCCACAATGCAGCTTCAGCACACGGAAATGGACGAGGAAAAAGACGAGACGGGACGAAGTGCTGCAAGAAAGGAAGCCCGAGGTACAGCACTTCGTCCTGTGTCGTCTTTTTCTCTGTCCCCATTCCGCGTGTTGAAGTTTCATTATAGATAAAGCAACGATATATGTATACCGTAGGCATAAGTGAATATTCGAGTGATTCGAATGTTACGGTATTTGAATTCGCTTCGACACGAAGTTGTATGATTCGAAGTTTCGAAGTATTCGAAATGAACGAAAGTAGACGTATATTTGACCGCATGTAACTTCTCTGAAAAGGTGTTTTCACTGCAGCGTGACGCTGCTGTGCCGTGAAACCACCTATGAAAAAAAAGAAAAAAAAAGAAAAAATTCCCACTGCCGCAAAGCCACACGTCAAGGTTAAATGTGCATACTTTAAAAGCTTGTTACGCGGACTTATATACGCTAAGTATAGTAAATTGTAAAACTTATCGTGTTTTGCCGCACCCTAATGCTACTATTCAGAGTTGCCTCCACATCACTTCTAACCAAAAAAGTGGCATTCGCACATGCCAAGATACAATTCTCCAAAATATTGTGAAAGTTAGTTGGGTCATGCCAAAAATGCTTATTTTTCTTTAAATTATGTGGCATATACTGTTAGAACTAGAACTGTTCCATTCCAAATTATTCGACCAAATCACAATTCCCTTCTAATTCGCTTCGAACTTCCAATTTACTATTCGCTCATCCCTAGTATACTACCATAGAACTACTTGGATATCACCATAGGCGGGGGCAAAGGCTCCCCCCCCCCCCCAATCATCTTAAGGGGGCGCAAAGTCTGCTCCATACGCTTACTCCAACGGACACGTCTCGTGATCGTCTTAAGTGCAAGGTTATGGCCATGCAGGTTTTTGACCCTAATGTCGGCCAAGGACCACTGATGTTGCATTCAAAGATCTGTTTACTTCCAATTTATGCCCCCGGAAAGCCGGGGATCTAAGGCAGGCTGTTGTGGGAAGCCCGTCATCGCTTCAGTTTTACTTTTGCATTCACTGAGAGGTTTGTTTTCTTTCGAACTCGACCAAAGGAAGGGGAGGTGGGGGTGAGACTTCGCCCCCCCCCCCCCCCCCAATTGGGGAACCCTGCGCACGCCTATGGGTATCACGTCCAAATGCGGGTCGTATATCACACACGCAGTATGAATGTATGTCGGCCACAGGCCCATAGCCAGGGGGGGGGGGGACTAGGGCCCCCCTTCATCATCCCCTCCGGAAATTTTAGTGAAGTAGGTGTTTTTACCAAAAATAAATAATAAAAATAGGTTTTTTTCTCAAAATGTCAAGGTTTTCAGCAAGTGCCCCCCCCCCCTCCCGAAAAACATTCCTGGCTACGGGCCTGGTCGGCCAATATTTATCAAGACTACGAGACTGCGAACTAACGAAGCCAAGGCCTAACTGCCACGGAAGTTCACTTGGTTGGCATTTACTCTCGCTGTTCTTACGTCAAGGAGGAGGAGGAAAAAGGAGGAAGGAAAGGCAGGAAGGTTAACCAGACGCGCGTCCGGTTTGCTATCCTACGCTGGGGGAAGGGGATTAAGGGATGAAAAGATAGGGAGACAGAAAGAAGTGAGCATGCAAGGAATTCGCGTGAGCTTAAAGAGCACTGCTGCGTTCCACAGTACTGGGCGCTGGATCTCAAGAATATCAAGAAAGCCACCCCCCGAGTACGGTAAGGTGCTTTCTAAAGCAAACTGACGAAAGTAAATTGCAGGGGCTACGATACTCACTCACGTAAGTGCTGCAGTCGTCCGAGTTCACGAGCACGTCCGACGAGTTGACACTCGTTTTTGTCGTTGTCGCGCACACTGAATTGCAGTAGGAGACAGCGCTGAAAGTCAGAATCAACGCAGCGTAAGAGACTCGAGAAAAGAGCAGTCAGGCAGAACTAGGTCAGGTTGTTGTCTATGTATATGCAGGACAGCAACAACTCGATCATTTGAGCGAGTTACAACGAAGGCGACCTTTCGATATGCAAACATTAGTCGACATTAGCTAATATTAATCAACACTTATTTTAATTTGCCCAAAAGTGGCTATCAGTCAACCGACATTCGCTGACACTATCGGCATTAGATATCGTTTAGCCAATACTATTCACTAGTCAATGCTAACTAGTGCTGCTATCACGGAAACGAATACGGCAGGCAGTGGCAGCACCCGTTCACAAATTGTGAAGGGGTGGGGTTGGGTACTTTCTATAAGACATGCCGTCGTGTGCATAAATTAGAGAGGCAGACATTCCGGACGCTCGGCGTCATTCGTCAACAACCGAAAAGACGGCGCGTCTTCTCTTGATTTTTCTAAAGCAAGCGGCGCTGTAGAGACACTTATGGACGTAGTCATACTTTGTCTTCTACCGAGTGAACTATCTTTATAATCTTGTCTTTTCCCTTCTTGCGGTATCTTATCCACCGGTTTCCTTGAAAGCTAGGTATACCCATTCATCAGGGTCAGCCCTGCCTGCCTGTCCTTCTTCTTCTCTCTCTTGTACTTTCAAAGAAATGTTCGAGTGCATAGTTGCCGTAAAACTCGTTCCTGTTTCGTAAACATCTTTAGTCTACTACGCGCGCATTTCACTTACACCTGTTCTAGGATCAGTTTATATAGAAACAGTCACACGGTACCTTAGGCATGTGCTTTAGACCACCCGAAAGCGAAAGCCATCTTCTTTTTCTTCTCAGTCAATGATATAGATCAGCGCCCCCCCCCCCCGCCCCCCCCATTCCCCACTCCGAAAGCTTTGAGGACCCAACGTGGTTTTGCACTGCATCCGAGACCGGAGGCGTTCGTAGCTTTCTGCACCTCACCTGGTATTGCAGTGCCTCCGGGATCGGCCCACCTTTGACCGAGCGACGATGTCGTGTGATCACGTCATCATGTGGCGTCACGTTATGTGACGTAATGGTGACGCCATCACGACGTCGCGACGAGGCCACACATTTTGGCGACCTGTGACGTCACAATAACGTCATGGGGTGACGTCATCATTGCGTCACGGGCCGCCAAATGACGCCACTATGGTAGGTCACCCTATGACGCCCATGTTCTGGCAGTCGGGCGGCTCCACAGTCACCCGGAAGTAGAGAGCTCGGGCTAACTCGTGGGCCGCCTCGTTGCCAGGACATGGACGAGCGTCTGCAAAGTTACACCGAAATCGTTGAAAATTATCGGCTACTTCGCAGAGTGGTGCCACCACCGGATAAAAGCCTGAACAATAGGGAGGCAGTCGCATGGCGGCGCCTGCAAGCTGGCAATTTTGTGAACCCGGTCTGGGCATATCATATTCAGAAAGATGATAGGCCAAACGATAGGTGCAAGCACTGTGGGGCGAGAGGGACCCTCGACCACATAATCTGGGAGTGTGGTAGCTCCCCAGGGGCTAAATCAAATATCAATTGTAGAGAGGCCTGGGAAGCCCTGCTGCGGAGCGAGGAACCCGCTTCACAGCAACAAGCCATCCGCCTGGCGGAAGAAGCCGCGAGGAGTCAAGACCTCTTCGCCTGCTTCTAATCGCGGAGGTGCCGGCCCCCGTTGCCTAGGCCTGTGTGCCGAGGACGGGGAGTAGGGGGCCTCCTTTTCTGGCGGAACAATAAAGTTGTTATCATCATCATCATCACCCTATGACGCCGTCCTCGTGTGAGGACGTAATGAGGCTTTATTTCTGAGAAATCCGTATGGATTTCCTTGTGGCTTCGTGCTTCAAACGGGTGGTTGTCTATTTTCCCTTTCTTAACCCTTCCGCCACCTTGCGGGATTCCGCAGAACTGATTTGCAATGTGTGTCCAGTTGCTTCGAGTTGTCGATGAATTCGCCCTCGCGCTGCCAATTGCTAGCTTCCTGGTTAGCTCAATTGGTAGAGCGACCGCCCCGGAAAAGCGTTGGTCCCGGATTCGATACCCGGACCAGGATGAATTTTTCGGCGACTAAGAGGCTTTATTTCTGAGAAATCCGTATGGATTTCCTTGTGGCTTCGTGCTACAAACGGGTGGTCGTCTATTTTCCCTTTCTTAACCCTTCCGCCACCTTGCGGGATTCCGCAGAACTGATTTGCAATATGCAGTAATAAGGTGACGTTATGCCACGATGATAATTTTTTTCCATCACTCGTGTTAGCGCCGACGGTCACCTTTCGCGTTTGATGAGGCATCTAAATATTTCGCTTTAATAGAGTTGGACCCTGAGATACTGGACCGCCTTCTCACCTGCAGCCCTTGTAGTCCTTGGAAGAGCACGCCTTGAGACAGTTGTCGCGCGTGATGGCTCCCTCGGTCCATTCCGGTTCCATGATTTTCATTTTCGGTATCTCCTCGTAGTCAGCTGCTGCGATAAAGGATTAGCGTTGTAGCGACGTCGTTGTTGGTGGGCAAATAACGCCGACGCGCTCACTTCGTCTCTGCGAAAGCGTGATGCCGAGCCGGGGTGCGATGCTGGACATCGTCAAATTCCTCCCCATTGCCAAATTTTGTAATGGCGGCATACTAAGCCAATCAGAGAGGCCACAGCAGCCCTGTGTACCAATCAGCGTCGACCAATGGCGGAATTTGACAATGTCCAGAATAGCACTCCCGATTAAGAAAGAGCGCCGGGAGGGCTTCACGAAAAAAAGAAAAAAAACAGTTGAATTAAAAACAAATAGGTTCATCTGTGAACTTGCGCACGTGCCTTAATGGGTTGCAAGACTTGCCACATTGCCTATTACGTGCCATCGTAGTATGCAGAACAAGTGGTGATGTCAACAAAACACTTTAAAAACACTACCAACGAATACACTCCAGTGCATTCTTAACAGATTTCGACTTACGTCGTCTTAGCATTTGTTAAGGGACCCCAAAGATTTTTTTAATTTCGCGTACTTTTCGCGCGAAAGTGAGTAGCAACAGATGTCTGCCTTAACCTGTAAACACAATAAATAAATAAATAAATAAATAAATAAATAAATAAATAAATAAATAAATAAATAAATAAATAAATAAATAAATAAATAAATAAATAAACCGCAAGCGTAACAACTCCCAAGTGACTTTGACGAGGCCGGTTATACAGACCCGAAATTGCAGGATGTCCCAGGATAAGTACCGTGACGTAGGCCATGTTGTCCGTGAAATCAATCTGAAAGTCAAATAGAGATCGAATTAGAGCCGGTGCCCTTTATTGTTCTGTCTCTCTCTTTTTCACTTTCTTTTTTTTTTCTTTAACGTCGTGTACCCATAATGCGGACGGCACAGTGAAACTATCTTTTTCAGAGCTAATCTTGCTCCATGCGGGCGTTTGTCGTCGGGGCAGCAGGTGAATTCATTAGATGGCAACTTTGATTTGACAACTTAGACTTGACAACTTTGTTGATGACAACTTTGTTGAAGACGGAAGGAAACGGATGGCGAAACACTGCGTATAAAGATCAAAGGTCGTCGAGCAAGGTAGGTCGCTGGAGCCAATATCTAGAATGTTAGACTTGTCCTATTTAGGGTCATTACCCTGAGTTATTAGCGATGAGTACAAGTCCCCGTGTCGAAACGTCGACATCAGCGACATTTCCCCGTTGGACGACTTCTCACCACTTCACGCCTCCGTCTTCCCCTCAACTTGTGATCTTATTTGGTAAACATAGGTCTCATACAGGTCATATAGGTCTCATGACAGCATATTACAGCGACATAGTTTCCGTTTGCGTCTTCTGTAAGCGCTGCTTCTCGTCACTTGAAGGATCCGCATTTCGCTGTACTTCTGTCAAATGTTATGTAAACTTAAACTGCGATTAGGACGAGACACCAGAGTAGAAGCAGACAAGGACGAATGCAGTCCTGTCTGCACGCACTGCGTTCGGCCTGTCTGCTTCTACCCTGGTGTCTGGTCCTAAGCGCAGTTTAAGTTTTTGTAATAGGTCTTACCAACTAGCCCCCTCAACATACGCTCCTTCTGTCAAATGTCTGGATAAAACTAATGCACGTACGCCTCGTAACCGTATGTTGCACCTGTTCTTTGTCTGTATCTTTAGCTCGGCTAACGTTTTCAGTGCACGAGCATACAGTTTGGTAGTCGAAGCCGAAGAGCACGCACCAGCACATCCGGGGTCCTGAGCGGTGATAGTCCCGTGATATTCTGCAATTCCTCCAGGAACGCCCGCTTAATGTTGGCGCTGTTCACCATCATGAGGGCCAGCCTCTCGGTCACTATAAACGAAGGTGTTGAAAAAAAAAACAACAACGTAAGAATGATGAAGACGGAAACAAATATTTTATGCAAATATTAAGGTGCACTTTGTACTGAACTCAAAAATGCGTAACATTAATCTTGGTATGTGTTCAGAATTGTATAATGTTGTTATCGTGTGTTGCATGTTATGTGTAGTTTGTGTGTTTTCCCGTGTATGTCAAGTCATACAGAACACCCGACTTTGTACGTGTACATGTGAACTTATTTTACCTGCTTGAACTCGTGCTCGACTATTAGTGACTCATGCGCTGTTGGATTGTACTGCGCTTGCACATCTTTTTGTTCCACTGTATGACATATTTTGTTGACCTATGTTTTTGTAGTATTGTATATTTCGTTTGTTTGCTTAGGGAGGAGTAGGTGGTGCCGCCATAAAGGCACCAACCTCTGCTGTTCATCAATTCAGTAAGATAAAAAAAAATGAAAAAAAAAAACAGATAGGCGAGCTCCAAGGCGCCTTCAAACTCGGAACACACTTATGGCTTCTGCAGCCATCCTTTATGCATAGTACAGCACCATACCGTTACAAAAAAAAAGCCTTCTTGCGGTGCTTTATATAAGATGCAATGAGAGGCAGATTTCATGGCGTTCTGGGCGCATGAACAATGTTGCTATCGGCACCATGATGGATGGCTTAGAAGGTGAAAGCCTCATCTAGTTGGTTGTTTGTATTCAGTACTTCAAACAGCGCGAAATAAAAGAACACAGAAGAGGCACACAAAAGCCGCACAAGGGGCGCTGACTACCAACACATCAGCGCTCGTTATCATCGGCGACTATCAACTGATCAAGTTTGATCATCAGCGCTCAGACTATGAACTCAAGTGCACGTTGGTAGTCAGCGCTACGTGTGGGCTTTCTTGTCTCCCTATTCTGCGTCCTCGTAATATTGTGCTGTTCGCAGCTTGAACATCACCGTGATGACAGTAATGAAGAATCCTTGAACAGGGTTTGCCGATGGAGCCGACGTTTAGGCACGTGGTCTAGTGCTCTTCAAGGCAGCTACTGCCTACCTTAGCCCGTGTACGTGCACGCTTCGTACACGCTCCTCCAATCAAAAAACAGAAGAAAAGGAGAGGGCAAGTGCGAGAGGGCGCACTTCCCTTCTCCTTCTCTTCTGTTTCTGTAGGGGGGAGGGTTTTCATTTCACTTGTGAACAAGGCTCCCGTGTGGGAGCCGAAACGTCTTTTTCTGTGTGTTTTAATTTTCACTTTGGTCGGCGCAGTGCCTCGGGTTTTTTTTTACTTTCGCCATACACGTCCTAGGGTAGGCAGTAGATGCCTTGAAGAAGACTAGGCCCGAAGGTCGCGGGATCGAATCCCGGCCGCGGCGGCTGTATTTTCGATGCAGGCGAAAATGTTTGAGGGCCGTGCACGTTAGATTTAGGTGCACGTTAAAGAACCCCAGGTGGTCGAAATTTCCGGAGCCCTCCTCCACGGCGTTCCTGATAATCATATCGCGGTTTTGGGACGTTAAACCACGCATATTATTATTATTGAAGAAGACTAGACCCCGTGTCGAAACTTCGGCTCCAGCGACAACCCTTATTCAAATATTTTTCATCTCTTCAAGCTTGCAACTTCGCCCGAACTTCCGCCTGATCACGATGACGATAGGCATCCCCGCTTTCTCGATGTACTCAAACCTCGAGGTTTTCTTCATCATTGAACGCGTAACGCTTGACAAGGACAAAGAAGAGACCGAAACAGTATTAGTGCGAGAGAAGTGTGTCAGCCAGACCTCTGTTTCGTAATCAGAAAAAAAAAATTGCCTTCCTGCGCATCCCGTGTCGTTAAGGTTTTCTGACACTGCTTTTTGCTGACCACATAAATGTAATTTTGAAAGCAGATCAGGACGTCTCAATACGACCACGTGTTTATTACCACCAGGTGTGCTTGCGACGATGATGTATTTAAGTGTCGTTCTTATTTCTGATAAACGAGTTGAGAGTTTGCGCTCGTGTGGTTTCGGTATCTTCTTCGCCCTTGCCAAGTGTTTCACACTAAATAAGTAATCAGTACCAAATAGCCCAACTGTCTTATTTCGCTCGAGGCTTGCTGTTTCGCACACCCGTAATTACCTGGAAAGCCGAGCTGAACCCAGGTGTATTCGGAGTCGTTCTCGTTGTAGCAGTTCTTCACACTCAGCTTCTCGGTTAAGTCGGGCACCGTAGTCGTTATGTCGTGGATGTTGCCGTAGAAGTAAAAATATAGCTGGAGTGAAGAAATAGAAAAGAACACGGAGAGAGTGAGCAGACTGTTTTCTTATTACACACTGCACGTTTCCTTTGCTATGCAGGCTGCTAATAGTAAGCACAGGGTTTACGGGGGGGGGTTCGTGTCTTTCCACGAAGATTTAGGGAGAGATCGCACGCACGAACATACGTAAAGTAGGGTTGAAACGCCTCCGAAAAAAAATTTCTCGCTGCGACCCTGAATGTGACGTACTGAAGGGGCAGAGATACCCTTCCGCTTGAGGACTTAGTGTCATGGACACCTTGGCACTTGTCATGTGCATTTACCCACTATTATCTTTAAAAAGTAATTTTAGTGGTCCAGCTCATATTTCTCACGACTATACACTTAACTCGAAAAAAGAAGAATCAGATCAGTATGACTATCATGGAATGACTTAGTCATTAGCTTCTATTGCGACATCGATTATATGCACACTATCGGCGAGTTTTTGCCGTCGCCGTCATGCTCCTTATAAAATCCAAACCGATAACATCGCCCTGCGCATCGTGTGTTCTACGCGCGAATAATAAAGGCGCGCGCAAGCTGGCTAGGAGAGCGGGTGAAGCTTAGATGCAACGAGCCGGCCATCTCCGTCGCACGAAGGGTGCGTGCTATAACATCGCTCCGCGTGCGAGGCCTGCCATCAATGGCTGTGTTTTTTTTAAATATTAACGGATTCGCGACAAAGTGTGATGTGAAAAACCAACGCGTGGCCCGCGTCTTTCCTGCCGGTCGTTCCGTGGACTACGATGACACAGCACTGAACTCGACAAAAACGATTCTGACCGGGTTGCTTCATTTAATAAAGTAAGCATAAGCCATACAACTACGACTGCGTCGCAACAAGCATAAAAGCGACTACGAAAACTACATGAAGGCCTGGAAAACCCAAGTGCTAACCTTGTTGTTAACGTCGTAGGCGTGCATGGTGACTCGGACAGGGAGGTTTCTGTGGTTGACCGCAGTGTCTAGAATGTAATCGTCCTCCTGCGATGAAGATGCAGAGAAGTAAAAAATAGCGAAAGAAAGAGAGAAGATTCAGTATGAAGTACCAGTGTCGAAGCGGTAGAGTCCGCTTCAACTTTTTTGGTAGAGTGGACCTCGTAATGCTAACGTATTAAAAATACGGAGCACTCCATAACGCTTGAGAAAATATGCGTGAGAATAAACATCTCCTTAGGTAGCTTAGGAGAAGCGCCCTTTGATCAAGATGTATTCAGCTCGGGTAGCTTCCTGGCCCGTCATGTCCAGCCTTAGCTGATAGTCGAAGTTTTAGCTGGCCAATAAAACCCCCAACCCTTAGTACACAGGAGGAGGTGATTCAAAGCCCCGTTAAATATGGCATTTACACTTGCCTGTGCACATAACTGATGATGGTTTACACGCTGATTAAGAAAAAAAAATTCACAGGTCCCTTATGCATTCGCCTAAGGTGGCTCGAAGGCGAAAGCCTTCCTCTTTTTCCTCTCACTCGATTGTATTGATTCTCCCCCGCCACCCTTCGAAAGCTTTCTGCACCTAACGTGGCTTTGCACTGCCTCCAGGATCGGAGGCATTGCAAGCTTTCTGCCCATCACCTGATTTTGCACTGCCTCCGTGATAGGCCCATATTTGACCAAGCGAACATGTCATGTGATGACGTCATAATTTGATGTCATGATATGTAACATCATAGTGACGTCATGATGACGTCACACCTTTTGGTAATCTATGACGTCATGATGACGTCATTACGTGATGATAATTTTTTGCATCACTCGTGTTGAAACCGACGCCGCGGGACGCCGACACCGATGGCCAGTTTTCGCGTTTGGTGAGGCATCTGAGGATTTCGCCTTGATAATGGGGGCACACATTTCCGTCGGACGCGACATGAAAACTGGCGTCGCTGTCCACTTACCGTAAGGAAGCCGTAGGTGAGCACAGCTTGGCTGATTTTGGCATTTCCCACCGACATTGGGCCGGTCACCAGCTCGAAGATGTGTACAGGCATGCCACGGATCTCATGCTGCTCAAAGGTAAATCAATCAATCAATCAATCAATCAATCAATCAATCAATCAATCAATCAATCAATCAATCAATCAATCAATCAATCAATCAATCAATCAATCAGTTGTTAGTGCATTTATTCATAGCAGCTGTGGTTTGTGTGACCTGTGTGTCTGAATAACTTGGCGCTGTCCATCCTATGTAGTTATTCTTTATCAAACTTACAACCAAGGGCGGTACTCAAATATCGACAAATATTGAATCAGGCCCTCAAATATCGACTCACTCCTTAGCACTCAGAATAACACTTACAGTGGAGTACCGAAGACTAGCTAGGCCATCAGAATCACACGTATCAAACAATATGCTGTTAGTACTCACGATGCCGAGGTAGCTCGCGTTCCTAAGGACGTCGTATGTAGGCAGTATGGTCTCCAACAAGTTGACCTCGTTTCTGTCGGGAAACTCGACGGCGGGCGCCACGTTGTCTCGGGCTTCGATTTTGCAGCCAACCAAGCCGTTGGTGTCGACGTAGCTGTACACGTGACCTGCGAGTTGTTGTTTTTTCTCGATTTCATTTTCCTCTCTTCCTTCTTTCGTGACACGAGTCGCAAATCTCATCACGCATCTAGCTTTAGTCATAACAACCACCGTGAATTTGTCACTTTGTAACTCCCCTCCCCGTGATCAGTCCCTGCATTGAAGTGAGTGCACCGTAACTGGAGTGGGCAGGCAAGGGGACGTTGGTGATTAAAGGCGCCCGGCAACACTTTTTCAGCATGGTCACAAAACGCTGCCGATCGGTAGTCGAAGCTCCTGAGAACACGTGAGCCAAAACATTATAGCGCAGCACGCTGCCTGGAATTTTCAATGAATTCTCAAAGTCAACTAGAAATCGTTCCCTCTTCTCTTTACAAATGATGTCATACACCCAAATGACCGCGCAGTATACCTAAATTCACGGCCATTGGCTGATTTTAGCATGGTTGGCTGCATAGTTACTGCGCCCGCCGCGAGAGGCCGCGAGAGGCCGCGACGTGCCCGCCCGCACGCTCGCGATGTTAGTGAAGCTTAGCTGTACGTTCAAAGAAAAAAAAAGTGCTTAGGATCATTAAGCGCGTGTGACGTGACTTTTTTCCCCCGTGCCATATCCCTCCCTGCTTAGCCTTAAGCGCTTTCGTCGGGACGAGAAAAGAGAGAAAGCAATTACAGTGTGTGACAAGTCTTTGTAACTCCGCTCGTACTTGACGGATTATGAAAATTTTTGCGGCGGTCGATTCGTGAGGCAATAAAGTCCCTTAGTGAAGTCATTCGATGGTTACCTGGAAAAGTGTTGCAGGGCCCCTTTAATGATGTTTGCGCCGTAGTAGAACATTGAGGCAAGCGCGCCGTAGAGGGATGGGGAGGAGTAGCTTAAGCACGCATCGAAACCTGCAGTCAGCACGGCAGGAGCGGCGGGTAGTTGCTCCGCGCAGCGTCAGTCGTAAAAGGCTGAGCGAACCGAGCTGGCTTGCCACTTCGCGCGTCTATGATGCTGCACGTCGGGCTATCTCAGAGAAGCGATTGACAGCGCGATGCGTTTGCCCACTTCCGTTCGCGTTGCACGTTCTTCACACTGGCGGTGTGAAGAGCAAGAGTTCGCGGTTATATTGCCACGCGCGTTTATAAACTTTAATTTGGTGTATTGGGTTTCAGCCACAAAAACTGTTAGCAACGCCCGGCACGGACCGCGCCGCAATGATTGAGAAGCTTAGCGATTATTTGAGATTATTCTGAATCATCTCTAATCGTTTCATCGCGAGCTCAGTTGGACCGGTTCTGCACCAGGAGCATCGGCGTCCCACCAAGCTCCAGCCGAAGACCATGTTCATCAACCAGAGCGAGTCCGGTGCGCCTCGGTCTCCGGGCGGTGGTGGCAGAGTTGGTTCCCCCACGCGAGGCGTGGTTTACGCCCCCCGGCAGGTCCCACATGATGACTCGATGTGGTCCCACATGTTCACTGATGGCGCTGGGACGTTGTTGTGTGTGCCACGTGCGGTTCTCCGTGGCCAAGGGTAATGGCCGCCGCGTCCTCCTCCCCTATTTCACCGGAGGGGAGGGGGCAGTGTGGGAGCGCTCGTAGAAGAAACAATGACGACGGGGCGCGCTCATAGCACGCGCTCAGCGGCCGCTGACAGCGAGCAGTTGCGGTCGAGGCTCGGCGGATTGAAGATGGTTGCCGGTCTGTCTTGGTGTCATCCCTGAGGGGTTTCTGGGCCGGCCGCAGCCACGAAACTCCCACAAATGGTACAATAAAGCACTACTACGACCACGTAGCTTAACATCGAGTAAGAAATAAAGAACAATGATACAACCCAGCTAATACTTAATCAGTGATTTTCAAAACAGAAATTCCATAGCCTGACGAAAGGGGTCATCATCTTCGCTGGTTAGACGGCTATCACGGAGTCAAACTGGCTCTATTCATGGCCCGCCATGAATTTTTCCGGCCAGACGAGTTTCCGTGGAAACGTGGATTTCATATCACTATATTTATACTGCATCCCATGGAAATACTCTGTGTTGGTCAAGGGTTCCAGCTGCTATGCAGTAACAACAAAACTACTGCTCTGTCCTTTCGTTTGTTCTTACTCACCGTTGGCGAAGTCGTAGATACGTTCCATACTGACAATAGGGGAGCGCTCTTCTTTGCTGGCCGACTGCCAGTCCTCAGCGGTCACGCTGAGCAGATTCTCCTTAACTTTGCGAATGACCTGAGAGATTAAAAACCGGTCTCAGATACTCATTTACGTACCACGTCCAATATTATCAATTCATATCACTACAAAATATGGTAATTTATAATTCTCACGGGTCCTTGTGATATCCGCGTTATTTATTTGTTCTCAAGTTTCTCGAAGAGGAACTTCTCAGCACCCTAAAGGGATACACACTGCTACGCTTTTACATGGCTTCCAAAGTTACTTACAATCGACGATTTATAGCTTCCTAACAGCGGAACTGTTTGAGCTTGCAGTAATGCCGGTGTCATAGGCAGAAACCACTGAAATCGGGTATGTGTCAAGCAGCTCCTAGCATAGCATAGCCATGCATAGTATCATATAGCAAGGGGGTGCGAAAGGGAGGTAAGGGTGAGAAGGAGTGATGTGAAGGTGGGGAAGGAAAACAGGAGGGGAGAGGGTAAGCCATAGCATAATCATGTATAGTATAGTATAGCATTGCAAGGGGTGAGAAGGAGAAGCGAGGGTGAGGAGGAGTTATGTGAGGGTTAGGAGGAGGAAAGGAGGAAGGAAAACAGGAGAGGGTAAACCATATCATAATCATGCATAGTATAGCATAGCAAGGGGTGGGAAGGAGAAGTGAGGGTGAGGGTTAGGAGGAGGAAGGAAAGCAGGAGAGGGTAAACCATAGCATAATCATGTATAGTATAGTATAGTATAGCAAGGGGTGGGAAAAAGAAGTGAGGGTTAGGAGGAGGAAGGAAAGCAGGAGAGGAGAGGGTAAACCATAGCATAATCATGTATAGTATAGTATAGCATAGCATAGCAAGAGGTGGGAAAGAGAAGTGAGGGTGAGGAGGAGGAAGGAAAACAGGAGAGGAGAGGGTAAACCATAGCATAATCATGTATAGTATAGTATAGCATAGCATAGCAAGAGGTGGGAAAGAGAAGTGAGGGTGAGGAGGAGGAAGGAAACAGGAGAGGAGAGGGTAAACCATAGCATAATCATGTATAGTATAGTATAGCATAGCATAGCAAGAGGTGGGAAAGAGAAGTGAGGGTGAGGAGGAGGAAGGAAAACAGGAGAGGAGAGGGTAAACCATAGCATAATCATGCATAGTATAGTATAGCATAGCATAGCAAGAGGTGGGAAAGAGAAGTGAGGGTGAGGAGGAGGAAGGAAAACAGGAGAGGAGAGGGTAAACCATAGCATAATCATGTATAGTATAGTATAGCATAGCATAGCAAGAGGTGGGAAAGAGAAGTGAGGGTGAGGAGGAGGAAGGAAAACAGGAGAGGAGAGGGTAAACCATAGCATAATCATGTATTGTATAGTATAGCATAGCATAGCAAGAGGTGGGAAAGAGAAGTGAGGGTGAGGGGGAGGAAGGAAAACAGGAGAGGAGAGGGTAAACCATAGCATAATCATGTATAGTATAGTATAGCATAGCATAGCAAGAGGTGGGAAAGAGAAGTGAGGGTGAGGAGGAGGAAGGAAACAGGAGAGGAGAGGGTAAACCATAGCATAATCATGTATAGTATAGTATAGCATAGCATAGCAAGAGGTGGGAAAGAGAAGTGAGGGTTAGGAGGAGGAAGGAAAACAGGAGAGGAGAGGGTAAACCATAGCATAATCATGTATAGTATAGTATAGCATAGCATAGCAAGAGGTGGGAAAGAGAAGTGAGGGTGAGGAGGAGGAAGGAAAACAGGAGAGGAGAGGGTAAACCATAGCATAATCATGTATAGTATAGTATAGCATAGCATAGCAAGAGGTGGGAAAGAGAAGTGAGGGTGAGGAGGAGGAAGGAAAACAGGAGAGGAGAGGGTAAACCATAGCATAATCATGTATAGTATAGTATAGCATAGCATAGCAAGAGGTGGGAAAGAGAAGTGAGGGTGAGGAGGAGGAAGGAAAACAGGAGAGGAGAGGGTAAACCATAGCATAATCATGTATAGTATAGTATAGCATAGCATAGCAAGAGGTGGGAAAGAGAAGTGAGGGTGAGGAGGAGGAAGGAAAACAGGAGAGGAGAGGGTAAACCATAGCATAATCATGTATAGTATAGTATAGCATAGCATAGCAAGAGGTGGGAAAGAGAAGTGAGGGTGAGGAGGAGGAAGGAAAACAGGAGAGGAGAGGGTAAACCATAGCATAATCATGTATAGTATAGTATAGCATTGCAAGGGGTGGGAAGGAGAAGCGAGGGTGAGGAGAAGTGATGTGAGGGTTAAGAAGAGGAAAGGAGGAAGGAAAACAGAAGGGGAGAGGGTGAGCCATAGCATAATCATGGATAGTATAGCATAGCAAGGGGCGGGAAAGGGAAGTGAGGGTGAAGAGGGGTAATGTGTGGGTTAGGAGGAGCACAAGGAGGTGAGAAAGGGAAGGCAATATAGAAAGAGATAAAGAAAGAAATATGAAAGAAAAAGAAAGAAGAAGATGTAGAAAGAGATAGAGAAAGAAAGATGAAAGAAGAAGATGATGAACAAAGAAGTCAGTCTGTGTTCGCCAGATGGTGGCGCTCGCTTGCCAGCTCCGCTCTTGACTCAGATTTCCTAGGCGTGTAAATGGTTTTGATTGTTTTCGTTATGACGAAAAATCTCCTAATCTTATTATTGCTATGAATAAGAACATAATCTTGTATTTGTAGTAAAACTGGCTGTTTCCTCATTCGGATACTCTTCGAAAAAGATGCGATATTTGGTTAGATTCGATTCGCTTCTCTTATTATACGCTTCGTGTTCAATTCGGCCCTCAAACGTTAGTGTTCTCACGCCGCTGTATCCTCAACATCAAGTGCAAGTGCGCGAATCGTGTCACTCTGCTTACCTCCAGGTGTGACAGGAAGTGCTTGGAGCCCAGGACTGTGGGGTTGCTGAAAGCGAGTTCGACGTGAAATTCGAGGTCCAGGTTGGAAAAATTGGGTGGACGTGGGAGATCCTGGGCCAGACGCTTGCATCCTCTACCGAGGGGGATCTGAAAGTTAATTGTCGTAGGCAAGACATTAAGCGATGTTCTCGAATGAAGGATAATTGTTGGGGTTTTACGCCTCAAAACCGCGATATGAGTATGACGGACGCCATGTGGAAGGCTCTGGAAATTTCGATTGTCTGCTATTCTTTAACGTGGACCTAAATCTAAGTACACGGGCCTCTAGCATTTCACCTCTATCGAAAATTATATCGAATCCGCCTCTATCGAGGCCGGCATTCGATCCCGCGACCTTCGGGTCAGCAGTCCAGCACCATAACAACTGGACCACCATCGGCGGGTGATTGCGCTTGAAGTGAACTGAAATATGGTAGTTGACATTGAGAGGGGAAAAAGAAAAAAAAATGCTCATCTAATTTTAAACTGCTTTGACGATCATGGCTGCATGAACTGAGAGCCAGAAATAAGGATGAAATTCGAGCTTTTTTGTTTTTAAACGCGCTGAATGTAAAAGAAAAAAAAACTTTTTAAAGACGCTTGACATACATCCGTTTTGAAGTGCATGCCTCGTGACTGTTCTGTAGGTAACTTATTTAACCTCAGTGTTTAGGCCTGTGCGGCCATTTTACGTTGTCAAAAAAGAAAAAGATGACAGCAGTATAGGAAGCTGCTTGCCTTTAAGACGTCGTCTTCGCCTGTATAGGGCTGCAACATCATGACGTCAACTGTCTGGGACCCAGAGGTGATTCTGAGTGGCAGCGACTTCCACGTACCATAGCCCATGTCCCACTTGGTGTCTGGAAAATGTGAGGAAGGAAAAAGTACATTTTACAGGCGAAAACAAATGTCAGCAGGGATTTAGCGCTGAATGTCATAAATGCGCGAGAATTACATCGGCACTCCCCTCGCCACCATGACGTCAGTTTTTACTTCCTTAACGTGACTTTCGATTTACGCCTAACCTAAATAGCATCACTTTCGTTCCGTCTCGTGACGTCCGGGTACGCACTTCCGGCTTCTACTTCAGGTCGTGACACCCTCACGTTGACAACTTCTGGTTGTAGTTTAACAACTCAGAGTATGTACTTAACCTCTCCTGGTTGATTGACTTTTAATGACCTCGAGGTATCAAGTACATACACAAGATCGTTTTCTGGGTTTGTAACGGGAAAAGTAGAACATTGCGCAAATGTCCTTGTCGAACTTTTTTCATTTTCCACCTCCTAATCACCACGCACTAAAACATGTTCTGTAGGTCACCCACTTAAATTTGAGAGAGAGTCAGGCCTGCTGAAGGCAGAGATGTGTAAGAAGCAAGTCATTACCAGCAAACCAGATTCGCGTCGGCTCAGTGTCGTCGGCGTAGCAGGCCGCCCACTGCAGGCTTTGGATTCCACGGATGGGCTCGGAGGGACCTTGGTAGTACTGCGAGGAGATATTACCGCAAGAACTGATGATATCAACCGATTTTAGCCCTAGGAAGATATTACCGCAAGCACTGATGACATTAACCGATTTTAGCCCTAGGAAGATATTACCGCAAGCACTGATGCCATTAACCGATTTTAGCCCTAGGAAGATATTACCGCAAGCACTGATGACGTTAACCGATTTTAGCCCTAGGAAGATATTACCGCAAGCACTGATGACGTTAACCGATTTTAGCCCTAGGAAGATATTACCGCAAGCACTGATGACATTAACCGATTTTAGCCCTAGGAAGATATTACCGCAAGCACTGATGACATTAACCGATTTTAGCCCCAAGACTGTGACTCATTCGCACTGTAACTCGGTAGTACTTTCAAAATAAAGGTGGGAGTGGAGCAATGGAAACACTGTCTGCTATAGAGCAGGGGTCTCAAGCTCACCTCAGCTAGCGGGCCGCAGTCACAAAACTTACAAAAGGGTACGACGTTGGATTAGTTGGTGTTGGATAGTTTGAAGTGACAGCGCTCGTGTTGCCGTTCGTTCTCTCTTCGTCCTTGTTTTACGCGCTGTCGTTCACTGCAAACCACGAAACTTCTCCCGATGGAAATGTTTCGTGGTTTCGTGGTCTCCCGATGGGCCGCGGTTATTAAGGTTGGAGCGGGAGGCGGGGGGAAGGGGAGGGAGGGTGCAGAGTTTGAGCAAAATGTCAGCTACTGCTACCATTTCAAAGAAGGCCTTTTCTATATCTTCTGCATGGGTCACTACTAAAGGGGATTCAGCGTCCGATTTCGAGAAACCCATCGATATTAATATCCAGAGTTACTCAAACCTAGACACCGATTCTGAAACATAGAGTTTTTGTTCTATGGTTATGATTTAACATATGGTGACTGGATCGGATACCTCCCGAAAAGGATGCTTGAGACCAGTCACGTCTGTGCAGCTCATGAACATAGTTATTAAGAAAATTCAAAGAAATGGTACGAAGACAGTTATGTGCGGACCAGCCCACAAGCAGAGGGTCCGTTGGCCGCATGCGACCCGCGTGTTTTAGACTTCTGCTGTATAGAGGCTGTATAAAAAGGAAATGAAGTGCTTCAGACAAGCTGGCCGACGTTTCGATAGGTGGACCTATCTTTGCCAAAGGCGCCTTGTCATCATTGACTTGTTAGTGTTACAGGGTGTCCAGCCCCCTTTAAAACTAGCACGCCAACGATGCTAGGGCATCTCTGGCAAAGGCAGGTTCACCTATCGAAACGTCGGCGAGCTTGTCTGCAGCTGTAATTCCTGTTCGCAAAACCTCTACAACACAGTCGTACTTTATACCAGGAACACGAAAGAACATACGGGGTGGGGGCAGGGGTGGTGAGAATGAGGAGGGTATGTTCCTGGCGTAAGTAATAAACGCGCACAAAATGAACAGGAAAGAAACACCCGTTACTGAGAATTCACACGTGCAATGACTTCAAGACTTACCAGTCCTTTTCCCTGGCTTGCCCAGGCCCTGGCAAAAAGTGCCGAGGGGCCCAGAATTGTGTAGTTCTGGCGCCACGTTCGCCACTCGAATATGAGCGATTTGACCGGTTCCGGTGGATCCTGAATGTCCGCGACTTGGCACTCGCGGTCTGCGAAAGAAGGAAATTGGCCTCGCGATTTACTTACCCTAAAAAAATCTAAAAATGTGGCTACTGTAACCGAAGAACAACCGAAATTTAAAATCCCGCAGTTTCAAGCAGTCACAATCAGTGGCGTAAAGACGGTTAATGCGTTGTTTGCAAGTTCAGCCTGAACCAATAAACAAAGATCACAGGCGAAAACCTATGCTTCGGGAGACAGCTTAATTCACTTAAAACTGCTCTTGATTCAATTTAATGTAACTTAATTCACCTTTTCATTCACTTTAACGTACGTTGATTCATTATTAAGTCGCTTGGTTCATTAGTGGTTCGCCCTTAATTAACTTAATTCACTCTCGATTCAATTTACGTACATTGATTCACAGTAAATTAACTTTGAATTCAGTTTAATTTGTTCACCTAATTATTTGACATCGTTACTTTTGTACGCAATGTCACGATAATTTTCGTGCCGTGTATGTTGCTAGGCTGCAGCCCGTCGGATTTTTCAACCGATGAGCCACCTAAGGCTTCTTGCCTCAATAACGATGACACAACTGTGGGGGGCACATAAATATTTGCTGTGACGTGTTAATGCGAAGAACATTAATTATCGAAGAGCGAGGTACCCAGAGCGCGTTGCATCTCCGATAATGCGAAAGGCAGAGCGAGCGGCAATGGCTGCAGCGCCATCTAATAAAGCTCCCGCCAAGCAGAACACAACCACGAGCACAGCCATTCATCACTGTCACCTATCGCAACGGTGGCGCAAGTCCACGCAAGTCGACGCATTTTGGGTGGTAGCGGTCGCGGTAATTAAGAGCTACAGCAGGCACCACGAAACACTGATAGAATTCGTACGAAACGCACGAATTAGAGAACTCATGTAAGAGATTACGAATATGATGCCATATAGCGAAAGTCCCGATCACAAACTATAAATATCGCAGTTTTGCTTAAGGGCGAAGCAATGAATCCGATAGCAACAAATTGTAATGTTATACGAAGACTAGCAGGCAGGCCCGTAGCCAGGGGGGGGGGGACCTAGCCCCCCCCCCCCGAAATTTTGGTGAAGTAGGTGTTTTTACCAAAAATAAATTATAAAAATAGGTGTTTTTCTCAAATAGTCAAGGTTTTCAGCAAGCGGGCCCACCCCGAAAAAAAAGTCCTGGCTACGGACCTGCTAGCAGCTAACTCTTTTTGATCCGATCTTGTATAACTCAACAAAACGCTGGGTTAAGGGAACACGGCTGCTCCAGGGACCGAAGCGGTTTTCATGCTGTCAGTTAACTTTCTATTTTCTAAACGCGAAGTAAGCGTTGAGAGCACAGCAAGCTTACGAACCTTGTACTGTTGCCTGTCGGAATAGCGCGCGCGCCATCGATCACGCCCTTCGAGCGACGCAGCCGCGCCTCCCCTCCCCTAGCGTCCCTTCACGCTCCCTACGAAAGACGGGCGGGGCGTTTCCTCTATGCTCGATGAGCAGTTCACCATATGAGCAATTGATGGCAGGCCTCGCACGCGGGGTGATGTTATCGCATGCGCCCTCCGTGCGACGGTGGTGGCCGGCTCATTTCATCTCGGCTTCAGCCGTGTTCGTTGCCAGCGCTGGTGACCTTTTACTTGCAGATAGAACATACGATGTGCGGGGTGATGGTAGCAATTTGGAATTTATACAGAACATGACGGCGACGGCAACGGCAAAAACCCGTCGAGAGTGTTCATATAATCCGCCTTTTTCATTTTTTTGTGCTGTCCTCTGCCGTTTTGGTAGGGGTTTGGTAGGGGCCGGGACAACCGGTATGGCCAGAAGCAAAGCCTCCGAGATGGTGAGACGTTTCTCGACATTTCCGCTAGGGGAGAGCGCATGCGCGGCGGCGTCGTGAAAAAGGCGGATCACAATAATAAAAGGAAAACAGCTGGTTTCCTCGTCGTCGCTTACTTCGGTAGATGAACAGTTCTCTGGTGCGTGACATGTAGAAGAGGTTGATGCTATCACCGCCATCTTGTTTGAAGCTGAGAAAGCCCTGTTTCGCTCTCATGTCGTAGTACTCTATCAGATAAGTCGTAGATTTCTGCGGAGAGATTAAAACAAACAGAAAAAATAACGGTGAGTGCTTCAGATATGAAAAAAAAATCGCTGAAAACTCTACCAGTATACTTATCAAATAGTTCGCTCACCCTATGAATGTTTCGTACTTGGAAAAAATCTGCCACACTTTTAGGGCAGCACACGTATCCTGCTATTAGAATGCAATAAGAAGACTCGAAAAGTTCCCAGACAGGTGTGTTTTTTTAAAATATAATTGCTATCTCTCTGCAAGCAACATTAAAAAAAACTCACAGGGTCCCTTATGCATTCACCTAAGACGACTTGAAGACGAGAGCTACCTTCTTTTTCTCCTGCTTCTTTTTCATCGGAGTTTATTGTATTGATCACCCTGTGACGTCAACATGTGATGTGATCACGACGTCAACATGAGGTCACAATAACGTCGTAAATTCTGGCGATCAATGAGTAATTTTTGGCCTCACGTTGCAGTCAGGTCATGTGACTTCTCGTACGCCGACTGCACAAACATGCACTTCAGTATCGCGTGACTTTTGACCAACTTTGATTACTTATTTTTTGGCATCATTCGTGTTGAAGCCGATACCGGTCTGGCAAAGTATCGTCAGGTATCGCCAAATCTCTAAAACTTCTTGACTCATGAGACATATATAAGTCTTTGACCTTAATAATTTAGAGTGTACATCAGTGCGAGTGTTATACGTTGGTTATGATTTCTGGGCTGACGTTGATGTGCTGGTACGAAACCGCCGTGAGCATAGCGTCCTGAATGAAATAGTTTCAATGAGTTCTAATGACTTTTAATGATAGCAGTACTCTTAGTAATAGTATGCACTACATAACAATGTTTTCTCACCTCTTTGGAGTCACTGATTTCCGCTGTCAATTTCCACCCGCCCTTGTAAATATTGAGGAGGTTTGGAATGGCCTTGGCTGAAAAAAAAAGAAAACGCAAACTTTCACTAAAACAAACGCAGATATCGGACCAGACTAGAAGCAAAGCTAAGTGACAGAACCTCTCGTCGTTCGATGTACAGGAGAACACAACCTGTTAAAACATAGCCACAACAGCAATCTTTATAAAAATTAAAATCTCCATTACTAAATTCAACTTGCCACCAGAAAAAAGCACACATGGCCGATTTTAATCGTACACAGCAGTTAACTAATTGTCAAGGCTATATCTTTCGCGATTATATATGTTGCGCGATATAACGAGCGGTGGAACATATCCAGAACATACGAAAATCTCCAGTTCTTATATTTTTAAAGTGTGAAGGCTTATAATGTTCATATTGCACTTAAATCTTAGTTTTGTTTGCCCGAGGTTTTGCTGGGCACGAGCGAAATTAGGGCAATCTGTGAGAATTGGCCCGACAATTATTGTTAATATAATAGACGGAATCTGGGAATAATAATCTGGACAAATTGTGCTCTTACATCGCGGTTTAGAATATGCATGGAGGAAGGAAAGTTTATTTCCACGCTCGCTGGTTTGAATGGTTTTCGAAATCCTCCATAGTGGTGGTTTCGTCAGCTGCTCATCCCTGATTGGCCCATAGAATGTCTGCGCACTCTGACTGACACAGTGCATCAATATGGCGGAATTTGACAACATGACGAAATTTAAGAGTGCCCCCCTCCCCACTTCCTTTTGTGCGCACGCCTGTGTTGAAGACTGTGTAACCTGTGGCCACGTGGTTGCATCGTGCATAAGGCATAGCGTAGGTGCATAGGACTGATCCCACAAAAACTCGCATTGCTGTCGTTGACAATGCATTGTCCTCCCATCGACTGAAACTACGATAACTTTAAGTTTCCTTCCCTATTGTTGGTTTCAGTCTAAAGCTTCGTCACACGCAGTAATGGCATCCACTGGCCGTTTCGGAACGCAGAGGCGGTGCTACAAAATTTCGTGTAAACGAGAAGCTATAAACTTTATGACTAAGACTAATCGAGTGCACTGATCATAAGGAAGCTGGCTGAACACTTTACACGGCTACTCTCGTAATGCGAATTCAAATGAAAATGACTTTGACACATCATCGAGGCCCATGCACAGGGCGCTCGAGCGAGTACCCAATAAACTGTTGTATCGAGCCAGTTGGTTCTGTGGCATGATGAAGCGCTGTACTACGAGCATTATATTAAAAAAAGAAGACTTGACTTACAAAGGCACTAGATGACGATGAATCGGAATTTCTCGGAGTAGGGGCTTAATGTCGCCAAACAGTGCCGTACTAGTGATAATGAGTTTTTAGTAAAGTCGCAGATAAGGCCGCAAACAGGCCTGAAACCAGACCTTGTCAGAGACGTAAAGTATGTGAGCACTAAAATTGTGACGATAACTGTCGAAGTACTGCACCAGCAAAAGACGTCACGAAAGATGTTTAGAGGCAAATGAAGCGTATAACTAGGTGAAGCGCAGTGCGCGGCATTACCAACTCCTATAAAACACTTCACGTGCGTCTAATGTCCCAGCTGTTTGCATCAGTGTCAAAGGTATTACAGCATGGATTGCATCACACCGCCCGGATACCCTTAAGAATGCCCGATCGTCGGACTCCCGATGGGATGATGGTAGAGTTGGTACGTACGTCGGACAGCCTTCTTTGGCTTAGCGTCGCATTCGGCTCGGCAGGTTGGCAGGATAACCAGTGCCATGATACACAACACGGCTGTGACCACCAAGCGGGACCTCATGGCCTGTAAACAGAGGGTAGTAGATCGACGTTTAGTTGAAGCTTTAGCGAATGTCGGTTGTGTGCAAATGTGTAATATGCCGTCGAACTAAGTGATACATGCACGCTTATTAGTGTTGTTTTTACAAGAACACGCCCGAAATAAAACAGGCTAAGGATTTCAGGCTCACGGTACACATATTGTTCGCGATTACTAGCAGTGTTAACAGCACTCCAAGAGAAGCCGGCTTTTGCATTCGAGTCGTCTTAGACAAATGCATTACGGACTGTGTGAGTTTGTATTTTCTTTCCTAACAAGCTTACTTTAGTAGCAGTAGCTCGTGTGTGTTTCGAACACATAATTACAAGAATAAACGCGAAGCACAAAGTGCCGGTCCATAGAGAGACAAAATCCAGGAAAGGCAGAGAGGTTAACTACTCTTTGTCCAGTTTGCTACCCTACATATCAGAGTGGAACCAGAGAATAAAATAGAGAGAGGGAATACATAGGTGCACACAAATCTGAGTGCATAATCTACATCATCTACATCATCTACATCATCATCTACATCTACATTTTCGATGGAGGCGAAAATGTTTGAGGCCCGTGTACTTAGATTTATGTGCACGTTAAAGAACCCCAGGTGGTCGAAATTTCCGGAGCCCTCCACTACGGCGTCTCTCATAATCATATCGTGGTTTTGGGACGTTAAACCCCAGATATTATTATGTTACATGCGATTAAGTCAGTCTGCCTTACAGCTTAAGTCAGTGTTGCAACGTACAACGCTTCCTTCGCCTTGCTCAGTATACATTGTTTCGGTCCTCGTGAGCCTAACAGGTTGCACCCATGTCATTCGTTACTGCTGCTACCTCACTAACTCAACGTTAGGTTTGGTTAGGTTAGCTTAGAATAACAGAGAGCTGAGCTAGTTGGTACTTATTCATTCTGAAAAGACAGGGCGTGCAAACACGGACACAAGAAAGAAGTCAGGACACCACAAACGCCGACTAACAACTGAAGAGACGCACAACGGCGGAAAAGAAAGAAGGCACGAAAACTTATCTGCGCATGCCCATGAAATAGGCGAACCTATCAATCCGGCACGCGTGGCGGTCTACGTGGAAGATAACTGTTAAGGCATTTGATTTCATCTTTATGCAAGTTCATCTTTATGCAGTTTAAGGCAAGACATGGCGATGCCGTTTTTTACAACCTTCGAGTGCTTCGACGAAATATTTAACAGCGGTTTCGAAGATCTAGGAGAATACTGCCAGCACACGTGGTTCTTCTGGAACGTTAAGGAAATGTCTAGAAATTGTATTCCATTATTCTGAGGCACCTCTGTCCTGACTTCTTTTTTGTGTCCGTGTTTGTACGCCCTGTCTTTTTAGAATGGTTAGGTTAGGTTAGGCGTGGTTGAGGTTCCCACACGACGATATTATGTAAGCGTTTTCTTTTCATTGCCACCCACGACAATGCACGATATCCCGAGGATATCCCCCCCAAAATGTCCAATCATCCCACAACCATGCCGGGATGTCTGTGGGACGTCCCTGTGACTTGTACATGGGATTATTTTCACAACATCCCTGGTTGGCTTTGATGAGGACATTTGATTGCCGCCTTTGAATTAATTAGCCCCACCACTTCCTTAGTGCAATAATTCTATGTTTAAGTAACTGGAGCTTCATGCGTAAAGCCTTTGAAGTCGGCGACGATGCGGCGGTCAAAATTTTCCTTCATATTTTTTCCAAAGTCATAAAACTGGGTGAATTTTTTGATGTGCAGGACTTTAGTGCTTTTCTGTCATTTCTTTTTCTTACAAACACTTTACCCTATGCATTTAGATCTGGAAAAGAACAGTTCGCGTGAACAGAATCTCTCCGCTGTGACTAATTCGTTGAAGAGTGACTACACTATCGACTGCGATTACGCTAGGGACGGGTAATAATTATCGACTCACCGTTGTTCTTCGGTCTTACCAATGACGAGTGAGAGTGTCCAACCTGTCCGCTTCACTGAGATGCCGAACCGATACGCCCCACGGGCCTTCACTTTGAAAGCGCTGATGAGGAAGTTTGATTCGATTGTTCGCACCAAGATAAGCGGTCCGGTCTCCGATGATAGCGGATTACACGTAGCTCAAGGCAAAAGTGTGATTTGGCTCGTGTAACAATGAGCTGTGCCGATTAGACAATGAAGCACCGGGTAAGGAATACAATGAAAGTCTTGCCGTGCAAGAGACTGGACTGAATGAAAGCTCGTGATCGCTTGCGTCAGTTAATCACCAATTCGAAAACGTTACCGGTCTTCACGTGAAGAATGATGCAAGCGTACTTTTTTTTCTTTGCCTCCGCTCTTCTTGACAGCCTCATTCTTTCCCTTTCTATTACACTTCGTACAGGGTAGCAAACACCAACTTTCCCTTCCGGTCAACCTCCCTGTGATTGACTCGCATGTATGTATGTATGTATGTATGTATGTATGTATGTATGTATGTATGTATGTATGTATGTATGTATGTATGTATGTATGTATGTATGTATGTATGTATGTATGTATGTATGTATGTATGTATGTATGTATGTATGTATGTATGTATGTATGTATGTATGTATGTATGTATGTATGTATGTATTTACCCCCATGAGTGACAACTAATTTTCAGTAACACTTGCGGCCAATAATTCACCGTAAACTATTTCCACGTGGTCCCCTATGCGTCTGACGTTACATTCCATAATAAGTAACCGCCTTTGAGTTAGCTTGAAAAAGAGAATACAAGCAAGATAACCAGTCGGGTTCCAAGGGATCCAAGAACCACAAGTAAGCTCTTAGTAATTGAAGCGTGCGGTGTCTAAACGTCTCTTGGTGGAGGCGAGAATGATTGAGGCCCGTGTGCTTAGATTTATGTGCACGTTAAAGAACCCCAGGTGGTCGAAATTTCCGGAGCCCTCCACTACGGCGTCTCTCATAATGATATCGTGGTTTTGGGACGTTAAACCCCAACAATTATTGTTATTAAACCTCTCCAAACCAAGCAGTAGATATAAGGACAGAAAGAGGAACCAACTTATTTTCTTTTCCGACCCCGTGAAACCGGTGCCACCCTCTCGGCGAACATTTTAATGCTTATTGTTCATCATTTATCTGAAAGGCATATCAGTAATAAATTGTCTAGTTTGCTTTCTCTTAATGCCGATAAACAGGTGCTTTTGTTCCCCTCTCTGTCCCCCCCCCCTTTTTTTTTATTTCGATACTTCCTATCGGAGTGGTGGCTTTGATAAGATTACATTCCCTGCAGAAGTTGCTGGAGCAATTTTGGAGGCGGCACGATAGCTTAGTAGCTTGCAGTGGCGTAGGCAGAAATTTTTTTTTGGGGGGGGGAGAGTGGGGTCACGCCCTTGATCCGACGTGGGGCCCGGCCAGGTAAGTGTGGTCGAGTGTCATTTTGTGCTCTGTATATCATGGCAGAAACAAATTTCGAGGGGGGGGGGGGCACGGGCCCTGTGTGCCCCCCCCTCCCCCCTGGATACGCCCCTGGTAGCTTGGGCGCTGCGCTACTATGCACAGCTACGGGGGTTTAATTACCGGCCGCGGCTGCCGCATTTCGATGTGTGTGTGAATGCGTGAACACGAGTGAACTTAGATTTAGGTGCACGTTGAAGTAGTCCCATGCAAGATGTCAAAATTAATCCTCAGTCACGCAATACTACGTGTCTCGATATCGTAGTGGGGTTGCGGCACGTAAAACCCCAGAGCTTGATTTAAAAAAAAATAATTTCGTTCTCTTGAGAAGCGCAAGACTTGAAGCCCAAGTATAAACATTACGAGTGCCTTCTCTTGGATTCCGGGAGGAGGTAAGCGCGCCAGGGGTAGGCAGGAAGTTAGGTGGGCAGATCGAATCGAGAAGTTTGCGGGGATCACGTGACCGCAGCAAGCACATGACCGGGTTAATTGGCGAAACGTGGGAGTGTTATTTGCACTGCAAAATGAGGTAGTCAGACTCATGATGATGATTGCAAATATGACGCTCATAGCCCGAATCACCATCACCATAACCACCACCAAGATCATCACTATATTTATGGCAATGTTCGAATACCTCTCCCAGTGGTCTCCAATTTGCCCTGTCTTGCGCAAGATGATTACATTTTAGGACTGCAATTTTTTTAATTTCATCACCATATATAACCCCATTCCGTCCAAGGCAGCCGGGTTCCCATTCCTTGATATCCATTCAGTCGCTCTAACTGACCATCGGTTACGTGTCCTACGCATTACGTGACCCACCCAAGTCCATTCCTTTTCTTAATGTAAACTAGGACATCGGCTACTCTTGAACATGCCGCTGAAATAAAAAATAATTGGGGTCTTCTCGAAAGGTAGATATTTCTATAAATACTTTATTATTCGTAATCATCGTGGCCATCATCGTCACCATTATCCTCTGCTGGCCTGCCTGGTCTTGTAAAAGCCGTAGGCGAAGAGTACCGAGACTGCCATGCCTCCGCCCAGAAATATCATGAAGAAGGACAGGCCCGTTGCCTTTGCTGCAAGGATAACAAGGACAATCATGATGTAATACAAACTTTAACGCCACACGTTAACACTTATACGTACCATTGCTGTGTAGCGCAGAGGGGGCTCGCCCTACAGGACGATCGTCTGCAAACAGAGTAGAGAAATACTTGAGCGAGTGCTTGCTACCTAACCAAGTGAAAGTGCCTGACATGCTGCTTAGTTGCATAGGTTGAGATATTAGCGAGTTTTAGTACTGCGTACGTATACCGTCCGTAACGGCTCTAAACTCGCTATTACTAAACTTGACTCGCTATTGAAGATGGGTGACGTCACGATCCATACCGTATATCCTTCTTCATTAGATGAAAGCCATCGGCCTCGATAACCCCAGGCTTCATTCGAGTGCGTGTTTTTAAACCGCTTTACACCCGTATTACACATTACCATCGTAAATCATTGGTCACAGTTAGCAGCACATTATCGGTCATCGCACACTTTGGCCAAATCTCCTTGCGTCACCAAATACTACGTATAATCATCATCGATTACCTCAAGAGAAATGCTTAACCACACACCTTAAGCATCACAGCACCTTAAACAATCGCTTCAAAGTATTTCTTTACGAACAGCTTCAGTTTCGTTTTTCGGGAGGTCTAACGTGTCGTGATGTCATGATGCGCGGTCACGTGGGGCCACCAGGTGTCGCTACCAGCGTTGTTGGTCCCGTGTGCAGTCATCGTGAAGAGTTCAGAGACTACGAGACACAAGGAAACGCTAAATATCTCCGCTGCTTTGTCAGCTGTAGCCTTGAATTTAGATTTCCGGCTAAGGTGGATACTTGGGCGTGTTGGTACAACGTAGCGGAAAGAAAACAGCGCGAAAGACGGAGCACCAGAAAAAAAATTTTCTGTTCTAAAACGGGCTCACAACATACGATACGCAGTTCGACTTAATACAGTCGCAAATTGCTGGGAAATTTAAAGTTTTCTTTGACCTAGGTGGTCCCTAAAGTTTTGACGTCGACTATATTTCAGCAAAGTGTGAGACCAGGCTAGGTGGTGTTTCCGAACACTTCCTCGGTAAACCACAGTCATTCATTGTAGCGCGCCAGAAGACCTACAACATGTTCTGTGTGTCTGCAGGCGATATGCATCAGATAGACAGTCTCTGGATGGCGCATGACACCTTCAAGGGGACTCGTGCTTAGAACTGCGGCATATCCTGGGACCATGGCACAACGCCACCTATGCGCTTCGAGCCACGAAAGCGCTGTTGACGTTCTTGCGGGTCGCGAGCCTTAATGGGCCCCTAATCCACCTAGAGGTCGAAATTTAGTTGTGGCGTTGAATTCGCGCACGAGTCTACAACGAAAACGTGGCCACGAGAATTGTTCGAAAAGGTGCCCTAATAGCGGAGTTACACGCGTTCGATTATCCAAATGCGGCCCTCGCTCGTTTCGCTCTTTCCTTCGCTACGCTCCGTTCGTGGGCTCGTTTCTCCTACTGGCCGAGTGTTCCTCCTCGCCGTGCGAGGAGGAAAAGCAGGGAGCGCGCACACCTGCAGGCCGACAAACAGGTTCTGGCTAAGGTCCCTATATTTATAAAGGTAGCGACAACTACACACGCGCCCTCTCGAGTGGTCCAAGGAGCAGCGATAGCAGACGACGCGCCGCTCGCTCCCGTGCATATTGCTGGCGCCTCAAACCGAACTCGGTGCTCGCTTGAACCGCTAAATTATTAATATTTGTGGCTGAAGATATAAGCAGTTATCAAACTACAGGAAAAATAATGTTAACGAGCACGGAGCACGTTAAATATTGAAATAAAACGCGTGCGTTTCCGAAGCAGGTTCCAAGCGGGTTCGCCACAGCAGCAGTCATGCAGGGCATTTTTTTTTCTTTGCATATTTTGACATTCAGCGTAACTTGAAGAACAGGTGGTGTTTGGGTGAGTTAAAAGAGCTTGTTTTCTAGCTCGAATAAAATAGGCAGGTAGTCAGCGTACTTGTACTTTCGGAAACTTCATCGAGCACCTAGCGCTCTTGTATTGCGTAGCGCAAAGTACGCGCTATTATTGGTTTGACTGTGTTTGTCAGTGTTCGGAAGTCTTGCCACGGTTACACGGTATTTTTAACTAAGCTTATTTTCTTTATACTCTAAGAGGTTTCGGCAGAAAGGGTGTTCCAATTGCCTACTGGGAGGTGACAAGGGGTGACAGAAAGCCTTTCACTTTTCTTTCCGCATTCCGAATCAGGGGTGACTCGTGGTCTGTAGAATTTCTGCAGATTGGCTGTAAGTTTTTTTGTAAGGGTCCCCATTGACTACTGCGCACAAATCTACTGCATAAAGAATGCCGAAGAAATAATAGCGTTGCTGAGATAATGCTCATGCATATGCACGAACAAAAGCACGCCGGCCAGGCGAAAGGCTGCTTGAAGTTATAACCATTACAAAATCACTTACTTCGCATATCCGGGTGTTTTCTGTGGGCACAAATTTCTTGCGACTGATTTTGTTGGGCCTTCCTTCAGCATATATTTTTGTCACCGCGAGGAACGAAAAAAAAAAAAAAGCTTTTTTCTCTCCTCCGCGCGGGGAGGCAACCGAAGGCATAGAGACCTGTCATACTAGCACGTCACGCTCCAAACATTAAATTCAAACGCGGAATTCCTGCGTCCACTCAACTTCAGGTACATAAACGCTTCTAGTTTGCAACAACAGTGCGACAGAGGCGCGTGAAGTACTCTCTACGTGCTAAAATCGCCCCACTCCACGCTTGAAAACACAGTGATCCGTACCTATCGCCGGCACAGCGCTGCCGCCGCTGGACCCTTTGGGCGGGGCGCGAAGGCGAAAAGGTCACGTGTCGCCAACCGACCTATCGCAGGGCGCGGCGGCTGGATCAAGACCTTTCGCTACTTTTGAAAAATAGAGGGACTTTAGTTCTGGCTACTGCTAACATGACCAGATTTTCCTGTAGACGTCACGACCAACGCAGGGGATACCGAAAGGCCCGGAGAGGAATGCTTTTTTTTTTGTAGCGCACCTACGACGCGTAGCGCGGCCGCGTTCGTCGTGATGTCACTCTGAACTCGATGCGCGCGTTTACTTGAAATGTTAAAAAATATATCGGAGGTCCTTTAGGGGCCCTTTAACGAAATTTTGTAAATTGTGAAATCTACGTGTCGGTGTGTGTGGCTGTGTGGGATGTTATGTGTTTACCAGTGTACATGTCAGAATCTTCACCCAGCACCTGGAGTAGCATGACAGGTGAATAGCCAGGCTAACACTTCCAACATTCCATTCATTCATAACTATCATTCACTATCAGCATTCACTCAGTCATGGTGCCATTTGGCCACGCTATATACCTTGCGCCATTGAAAACGAGATATCATCATCAGCATATCATTAAAGCATTTCTCTCTCTCTCTCTCTCTCGTAGTCGGGAAACGGTAGAATCTTACAGACAAGCTAAAACTGTCTAACTCCAGGAAAGCGCAGAACACAACCACGTGGGCTCACACTTACAGTTTCCCGTGTACGTATAGGAGTTACAGATGGGCGACATGACGGTGCCGTAGGGTCCCTTGTCGCCGTCGAAGAGCAGGCAGTCACCCTGTCCAAGTTCCTGCTTGCCTGCGCAATGGTCGAACCGGTCGCATCGGAAAGTAGCCTCCCAACACTGTCGCGCGCACTCGGCCTCCGACAGCTTCTTGATCACCGTGCGTGGCGTGCCCAGAAGGCGAACTAAGCGCTCCTTGCGGTAGTCGCTGATGTGCTTGCCTGCGAAAACCAAGGGAAGCATACGCGAGGTTCAGTTCGCAGAGTTATCGAGGCGAAAGCCTTATGTCTCACGTGTCTGAAGGCTCGTTCACACCTGCGGCTAGCACCCGTCGCGCGACCAAGTTAGTCGCAAATGGCCGCTTTGTTCCAGCCGCTCGCTGTTCGGTATTTCAGTCGCGCGACTGCAGTCGCAACCCTCTCAACCAATCAGATGCGTAGGAACAGTACCTCATCTTATTTTACGGGGCAATGGCAATGCGGGCCACATGCGAGCAGACGTGAATTCACGTTAATTCCGTGTGCCGACGGGTATAAGTCGCACGCAGGTGTGAACACCGGCCACCTTGAGTCGCTTTTCGGTCGCCAGTCGCAAATGGTTGCGTGACCGGTGCTGGTCGTTGGTGTGAATGAGCCTTAAAACCACAGCGTCGGTGTGAACACGAATGGTACAAGAAGTCACGTGGGCTCAGGGTTTTCTATAAGAGCGGGAGGGGGGGGGGGCGAGTTTTATTCCAAGGCCTTGAAACGCATTACCGGCGAAGGTGAAGCCATGATTTGCCCCTGGTTTGTCTCGGAATCATGCTCTTTTCGGGTGCTGCCCACTTAGAAGTAAAGTGGTTTTGCTCTGTTAATGTAAACGTTAGGCTAATTATAAAATAAGAGACCGTTGTTCCTGACGAATGTAGTCCATCGGCATGACTATGGATGTCTTGATCTCCAATAAAATCCGCCCAGACTTTAGGGCTTGAAACTTGTAACACAAAGGGAGGCGTCGAGCGCTATCTGTCCCAAGAAATTGCCTATATTAAACTGGTGTGAGATGTGAGAAAAAGGATGCTTTTTCTTCACTACACGCTAACGTTTGACCTTGCCACTGGTAAGATGGCAGATTCTCGGTTTCACTTTCGAGACCTAACTTGCACTCCAGGATTTTTCAAAAGTCGTCCTTGCGTGAAACGGAGTATAGGACTTTCGTCTTAGGAAACTGGAGACTCACGTGTGTAGTGGCTGCACTTCTCGGCGTCGCTTCGGTCGAGGTCGGCCGGGTCGCTGACCTCGAGGATGTGCTTGTCCTGCAGGCGGCACTGGGGCTTGCCCTTGCGCGGCCTCGTGCAGAAGTCGAACGCCTTGCAGGAGAACTCCTTCTCGTTCAGGCACATGGCGGCGCACTCGCTCGGCAGGCTCACGTTGGCGTACTTGCGTGCCGCGAACGAGTAGCAGATGCCGGGAAGTTCCTGGAAGCTGCTCTCGAAGCTCTCTGCGCCAGGAAGAGAAGACAGTGGTTCTGGATAGCGTTCCAAACAGGGTTGTCAGGTTTCGCTACCTTGCACCAATTTCGATACATTTTTTGGCTGGTGGCGGCACAAAAAACGTCTTCGCTACTTGGCTATATTTTGGCTACATCCTAGCTCTCTCGATTTGAGCCAAATTACGTATATCTTGTGACGTCGCAGCCACTAGTCTTCGAGTATGCGTTGTCAAAAAATGGCGACCAAGGCATGTTTTCAGCTCCCAGAATTGAATTTGGCGTCCGACTACAATGCGTTATTTCTTAGAATTAGGCATAGGCGTGCGCAGAGATGCCCATCAGGGGGGGGGGGGGGGGGTCAAGTCTGACCGCAGCCCCCCCCCCCCCCTCCTATCGCGCGTTGGTCGAGTCCAAAAAAAAAAAAGACAAGCTCAGCAATGGATGCAAAAATGAAAATGAAGCGATGACGTGCTCTTCACAAGCGTCTGCCATTGGTCCTCGGCTTTCCGGGTAAAAGTGAGAAGTAAACAGTACTTTGAATGCAACATAAGTGGTCCTTGGTCGCCGTTGGTGTCAAAGAACAAGGATAAGCACAACCTTGCAAATTAAAGATGGCGTGAAAGGTCGGACAGAGTAAAGTAATGGGGCAGGAATGGAGCCCTCCATTAGATGGTTGTGGGGTGCGCCATCGTGGGGGGCGCCTCTCATGCCCTCCTCGTGCGCACGCCTACGGAATCAGGCACAGGCTGCGAATCGGGAATATTAACTGCTCGGACTTGTTAAGCACGCGAGAAATGAATGCGAAACTGACTGCGATTCATACTTCAATCAAGGCAAATGTGATTTTGAGCACACTCTTGCAGTACTCATATTTATGGTCACCACAAGGCTCGTACTTCTGCCATTTATGCTTTAATCTCGGCAAATTATGATTTCGAAGGGTTCTTACTGAACTTATTTACATTTTTGCCAAAAGGCTCTTCAGTTCATTCATTCAAATAGCAATGCCGCAACTGTATTCGCGCACGCGTGGCTATTTTTGGCTATTTTTACTGCCCTTGGCTGAAATTGGTTACTTTTTGGCTTGTTTTTCCTATATCTTGGGTATTTTTTGCCTTTTAGACATGGCAACCCTGGTTCCAAAATCTTTTGGCAGTGGCAATTCAAAGGATAGGAAATGATTGACAGCTGTATCGTTGTACTTAGATTGAACGCAATGTTTCTGGTATAAAAAAAGTTAGGCAGATCCCACGTACCGTGGGAATCCATGTTATGCGAAGCATGCGCGGGATGGTGACTGTGGCGTAATTGTTTACATTGAGTGAAACGTTACGGAATGACGCTAGAGAAATGTGGAAGTGGTATACGCACACTCATATGTTGAAGAGTCGCATATGTAATATATAACCGGCTGTTTACAGTTGCGTAATGATGCCAACAGCAACATTGGTGTTACCAACACCAGACGCGGTAAGCTGACATGTAGTGCTTATATTTTTCAATACTGGATAGCGTGAATCCGAACAGTGCAAAGAAGAAACACATATGCACAGGACAGGCGTTACTCGCAACTAAGCTTCATTCAGGAAAGTTTCCCTGGATATACACACGGCCGAGTAGCACGCTCAGGCACACTGCACGTACGTTACAGTCACAGTTGCAGTTGTTACAGCTGCGTTACAGTTGCGTTACAGTTGTTATCCTTATACTTGTCCGTTAAGAAGGAGAACGCACGCACGTTTGACGAACCCATGTGTATCTGTAGAAGGGGTTCTTGACAGCTCATGAACAAGATCATCATTACTGTGATCAGTGATCACCAGCAGCTGGACCGGACTTGTTATACGGATCCGTTCGTGATCGCGGCTACGAGGGGTCTAAGTGTAGTTAAGTGCGAGGTATAGCACAGCTGGTGGAAATCCTGGATGTTCCTTACGATGAAATGATCTACGATGCCTCCTGTCCCGGACGTGGCAGTGAGGTTTTTTGATGCCCTCTCCATATTGAAGCCTTCTTTCACGGAGTATAAAGACCGGGCTTTGTTGGGTCTTGATAAATCAATGTTGAAGTTACCGGTAATGTTGAGAGGCCTGGTTCTCTCGGCGGATTTATTGTAGGAAGCATTGACCCCGTTTTCTGCGTATACGACGTGGTCCACGTTGCGGAGCACGTGAACGCGTGCATGGTAGTTGAGCGTCTTCCAGGGGTCTTCTGTCTTCAGCTTCCTCCCTATCCTTACGTCCGCCGCGGTGGTGTAGCGGTTACGGTGCTCGGCTGCTGACCCGAAGGTCGCGGGTTCAATCCCGGCAGCGGCGGTCACATTTCGATCGAGGCAAAATGCTAGATGCCCGTGTACTGTGCGATCTCGGTCCACGTTAAAGATTACCAGATGGTCAAAATTTCCGTAGCCCCTCGCTACGGCGTCTTTCATAATCATATCGTGGTTTTGGGACAGAAAACCCCAACAATTGTTATTATTATTATCACTTTCCTTGCGTGTCAATGTGTGTGTTCGCGGCTACTGTGTTGGTTGAGACTTTGTATCACCTGTGGCCCATACCCGCATAACATGAACTCTGGTATGCGGGTATGTACCACACGTGACTGAGAGAAAGGGTTTCATGACGTACGCGACAGGTATTTTGCGTTATTCATGTCGTGACCAGTGAATCGTGTTCACCATACACTGATCCTCTGCTATGCCAATTTTGGTACATTAGAAGTTATGGAGACGACCAAGAGAGCGCCCAGACGTAGGCGGCTAGATAGATAGATAGATAGATAGATAGATAGATAGATAGATAGATAGATAGATAGATAGATAGATAGATAGATAGAAGATAGATAGATAGATAGATAGAAACACCCAAAGTGCCTGAGGTTCGCTAAGAAATGCTTCGCATTTAAAAATCGCAAAACAGCCAACTATCGACAAGAGTTACCCAAACAACGCTAGCTAGCTAACATATCCTAGTGAGAGAGAGAGAGAGAGACTCTTTATTGGAAAAACAGAGATTTTTGCCGGCGTCAGTATACCGCTGGCATGCTACTCTGTGTAGGGATGGGGAACGGGATTGAGAGACTAAAGAAGAGAGGGAAGGAAATATAATAAAAAGAAATAATATAAAATAATGAAATGCGCAAGTGAACCTGACAGAAATATTTACAACGAGTGTGTCAGGTAAGTGAAGCCTTTGCTGTATGAAATAATCATGCAATCATTAAAGCTTTCCTACTAGGCCAATTTTGACAAGTAATTAAACAGGGACTGTAAAACCCGCCGCTGTTTAGAAGGGCCGGGCACTGGGCCTAATATGCTGTGCAACGTTAACTGGTCGTGACAAATCATGTCCATTTGTCTCTCAAACAATGCTCTCTCATCGCGGTACGCGGAGCAGTCCAGTAATATGAGCAGCCCGAAATGGACTCCAGTACCGGAAATTCAGAAGAATATTTTTTACTAAAGTCGACGCCTCGAACATCGCAAAAAAATATGCCTATCAAGAAAATGACCGCCTCTGGAATCTGCCACTCCAACAAGATAACTGTCTGCGTTGCATTGACCCAGAAGTGAGAGCGAAAATTTCCCCAACATATCCTAGTGCAAGCCAACACTAATAAGCGTTGTAAGCACAAATGTCGTAACAATAAGTGTAATGAGCACAGAAGTCGACATTAGCCACCACTAAACAGCATTAGATGACTGTCAGTGAACATTGGTCATTAGCAGATGACGGCAGGGTACGCGAGAAAATGCGGCGGTTGAATTTGATCAGAAGTCACCATGCCTCCTTACGAAAAAATGGTTGAATTATCTTCGAAAATATTATAACGAATGAAAAAAAAAGACACTACAGGAAAGTTTTGAAGCCACATGCAAGAAATAGATTAGAGAGACGCGAACACTGCCGATCGTTTACATCTTATAGCGGGACGACTTCAGCGTCCCCCATAAAAATTTTGCAGGAAGCTCTGTCGCTGTTGCTGTGACGACAATGAACATGATGACTAATGACGATTATGATCCTAGTGATGATGAGTAAGAGGAGGGTAAGGAGGTGGGGCTATACCAAATGGAGAACACAGTGCTGTTTGTATAGACCTCCACGTTGTGCTATGATAATGATGTTGATGTTGCCGACCAGACGGACGATAAGAAGAAGGATCTACTCACTTGGTTATGAACTAGTGATATGCTGATAACGAAGACGACGGTAATGACGATCGTGATAACGAAGATAAGGAGGAGTGGGATCGAGGTGTAACTCACTGGTGAACACACTACAGTCCGACTGGACTTCCATGTCCTGTGCCGCTGGTCTTCGGGCCTCGCTGCTGATGACGCAATGCTTGTCGACCCGACATGTGGAGAAGGCGAAGCAGTCCTCGCGGTCGCGACAGATGTCGGCGCAGTCCTGCGCCTCGAACGAGCCCACGTATATGCCGTAAGTCTGGCTCGTCGTAAGCCGCGAGCCCACGCCGTACTCGACGAAGCCCTCCGGTCGGTAAAAACCTGCGTCCAAGGAAGAATAAGGCATTCATTCATTCATTCATTCATTCATTCATTCATTCATTCATTCATTCATTCATTCATTCATTCATTCATTCATTCATTCTCCTTAGAGACAGCAAACAGGGGTATTGCAAAAGTGGCCGGATTATAAAACTCACGGGATCCCTTACGCCATCGCCTAAGACGACTCGAAGGCGAAATTGCCATCTTCTTTTTCTGCTCAGTCGATGTATTGACCATTCCCCTCCCCCTCTAAAAACTTTCGGCACCTCTTGTGGTTTTGCACGGCCTCCGGGATCGGCCCACCTTCGACCAGGCGATAATTTTGTTGCGCTGACGTCATCAGGTGACGTCACGTTGTGCGACGTCATATGGATGCCATAATGACGTCACAAATTTTAGTGATGTGACGCCATATTGACACAGCATGGTGACGTCATAAAGCTGTAATTTCTGAGCCAGTGACTTTTTGCATCGTTCGTTCGTGTTGACGCTGCCGACGCCGATGGCCACTCTTAGCATTTGATGAAGCATCTAAGGCTTTCGTCTTAATATGTTTTTGCTTCTAACTTATGCCGTAGCCGTGGCGCAGTGTAGCGGGCGTCCGCCTCGGCAGCGGAAGGTAGGGGAATCGAATACTGCGGATTGACACCCACTGGTTTAAAGAGAAAAATGTCGCTCGACACGATGCATGGTTATCTACGGGGCGTGTCAATGACTGAGAGATCTGTCATAAGCTCATAACCTATGGCTTCACCACTTTCGAACCGCTTCTAACTTATGTTTTACGTAGCACAACAGTTCTGTTTAGTTTGCTCTCGCATGCTTCTTACCTCCTCCTGTTTCAGTACGGACGAGAGAGAGAGAGAGAGAGAGAGAGAGAGAAAAAACACTTTAATGAAAAGCTGGAGATGTTTGCCTGGCTATTCGCCTGACATGCTACTCCAGGTGCTGGGTGATATGATATCATATATACACTGATAAACGCATAACACGTACAGCCACACAAGTTTACAACGTTTTGTTCAGGCTCGTGGGCCGCAAGAAAGTCAACAGCATCTTCGTGGCACGTACGGTCGAAGTTTGTGTTTGTAACCTGCGGACCAATTTAATTGCGAAGTGATGCATTTTTTGGTGTCAAGCTATACGGGGGAGGCGAGGCTTTTGCTAGGAATTTAATTCTTTAGCCCCGGCTTCAACATTTGCAACAGAAGGTACTAAAAATTTTACTTCACGTTTAAGTAGACTGAAGTTTTAGACAGTTGGCGTATTTCCGGTTCGTGTTGACAATTCGTTTCGTGTTGACGTCGCTGTCTCGCGATGTCTCGTACGATCTCGCCAAACCTCGAAATTTCTTGACTCGATGAGACACAGAAGACACAGAAACAAAACGGAAGCTCGTGGAGCTCACTCACCTTTTTGATGTAGGTGCCTCAGTGCCGGATCCTTCTCTCCGAAGACGTCACGCAGTCCCCCGGTGGAGTACTCTATGGTTTCGGCGACGAGCGTGGCCACCTGAGATGAGATGGAACGTTGCAAGGACTCCGCGATCGCAGGCGTGCAACTTTGCGCGATTACGCGTCTCGGAGGCATGTATGACAGACGAGAGGTCTCAGCTAAGATGCTCGAGGAACACAATCACAAACACAATGTATAACTTGTTACTGAAACTAAACGGGATTGAGCGAGACCCGCCACGGTGGTCTAGTGGTGAAGGTGCTCCACTACTGACCCGCAGGTCACGGGATCGAATCCCGGCAGCGGCGGCCGCATGTTCAATGGAGGCGAAAATGCTAGAGGCCTGTGTACTTAGATTTACGTGCACGTTAAAGAACCCCAGGGGGCCGAAATTTCCGGTGCCCTCCACCACGGCGTCTCTCATAATCAAATCGTGGTTTTGAGACGTTAAACCCCAACAATAATTATTATTATTATATTGAGCGAGTGCGCTGAAGAACTTTGTTACTTTTGCTGGTGACCGTTAGTCTTTGGTTCTATTGACCTGCTTCTCCAGTAGCTTTTGACCTTTGACCTTTGCATGTCGTATATAAACTCTGTATACTTCATCAGGCACAGAGCGAGGACGAGGTCGAGAGAGAGGATATATATATATATATATATAGAAAAATAAATATAGTAAGAGAGAGAAAAAAAAGAGGAGTAATGATCAATGCATACGCAGATATACAGTGAGATATACATATACAGTGAGTGAGTGGTAAATGGAAATTATGACATTAAGACAGATAAGGGAGATAATCATATATAGATAGCTCACCAGGTAGGTTGATAAATAGATGGAACAGGGTGGAAAGAGAAGAGAAAGAGGGGGAGAGCTTATGCCACGTGGTGGGCGCGCCGATATTTCTAAGGAATAAACAATATCATCATTATCGCAATCATTGCTCCCACGATTGAACTCGGCCATCATGCCTGCAGCTTCCAGAAACTGCAGTGCCAGATTAGTTTTTTTCCTGTAGAAATTTTCTAGTAGAAAACTCTATGCCCTCAGCAACCGTGCCGACATGTACTTTCTCAGGCCACGATTCTAATCATTTGTTTAGCCGGCGATTGGGAAACGACCAAGGGTTGGCGTACCACTCTGACTGTCCCAAGGTGCTGCACGATGAACTTGAACTCGCTGTTCAACAAAGCATCTTCTAAGTCCTTGATGGCATCGCGGGTCAGGACGACTTTCCTTTTCAGGGAACGCTCCGTCTCTGAAGAAAATAAAATAGAGAGAACGGAAATATTGAAGGGGGACCGCCTAATTACTTATAAATTGCCAGATAACGCTATCTATCTATCTATCTATCTATCTATCTATCTATCTATCTATCTATCTATCTATCTATCTATCTATCTATCTATCTATCTATCTATCTATCTATCTATCTATCTATCTATCTATCTATCTATCTATCTATCTATCTATCTATCTATCTATCTATCTATCTATCTATCTATCTATCTATCTATCTATCTATCTATCTATCTATCTATCTATTAACCAACCGATGAACGATGAACGAACATACAAGCTAATGACCTATTAATGTTGCTTGTTGATATACTCTAGCTGTCATGTTTACAAGAGAGAACTCTCATCACGAGTTTGGTTTTCCTCTTGCCATCAACGCCTGTAATAGATTTTTTTTCCTATCTACGCACTTATCCCCGACAGGTACGCTAAAATCAAGCAATACCTAAAGACAGGAAAAAAAGTTACACTTACTCACGTAGGTGTTACACTCAACGGAGTTCTCAAGTGCACCACTCGACTCCACGTCTCTCTTCGTCGTTGTGGCACAGAACGACCCGCAGTAAGATATCGCGCTGAAAAGAAGCGCAAACATGGTTTCCTAAGAACACTAGGCGAAGTAGAGTAGCAGTTCTTTCCGGCCTAGTCGGTTCATATCATTCGAAGAGATTTAATACTACACTATAATATGATACTGTACTACACTTCTATAATAGTGTAATACTACGAATAAAGGAAGGGAATCTTTCGAGGGCTCGTTTTACAGCGAAAGCTGTTATGAGATCATTTCGACGGCCGTTTTTGGCGCCGTAGTTGTCCGCCGCCGCCACCGCCGCCACCGCCGCCGGTGTCCGTAACCACTATCGCTCGAAATGAGAAAAAAAAAACGAAATAAGAAAAAATTTCCAGGATGGAACGGGGTTCGAACCTGGGCCCTCTGCGTGGGAGCCCAGTGTTTTACCTCAAAGCCATTCCGGTGCTTGGAACTGCCTTGCAAAAAGACGCCATACAGGCTTCATGTCAGGAAGGAACCACATTAATATATGTAATTTAGTGTGGTAGAAGAGTGAAATAACAACCACGCACCACACAACGCGAATTCTGTAACCTGGCGTCACACAATGCGAATTGCGCAACGAGTGGGCTGTTGGATGCTTCCAACCCATTACAAGGGGCTCTGCAATAATTCTTCATCGTCATCAGGCACAAAACCAACAAAGTACGCATAATGACTTACATGTGTTTAGCGGGTACCACGGCTCTCCGTTGAATGACGAAAAATGACATAGTGGCTGCTTCTCTACTTCACAGAAATTATGATGATTTATAGCGTAGTGGGTTCCTCGCAAGTGCACTTGCATTGGTTGCCAAGGGAGCCAATAAGCCGATCATCCATTTTCTCAGGGTCTCAATAAAGTTCTTCCCCCCTCTCTCTGTCTCTCTTTCCCACTTGAAGGTATGTTATATTGCATGGCGGGAGAGTGAAATAGCGACCGGGCGTCACACAATGCGAATTACGTAACTGGTGGGCCATTTAAAGCTTCCAACCCATTACAAAGGGCTGAGCCACAATTCTTCATCGTCATCAGACGTCACGTAAACAAAGTGCACATAATGCCTTACATATGTGTAGCTGCAACCTCGATTCTGCGCACAATGACGAATAATGGCGTTGTAGGTGCTTCCCAACTTCACAAATATTATGATTTATGGCGTAGTGGGTACCTTGCTAGTGTACTTGTATTAGTAGCCCCAAGAGAGTTTACAATGGGCTCTAGAATATGCCGCTCTTCCAGCTTTCGCTGTGACTGTGCTGCGCTTTCCGCGCAGGCCTGGCGTTTTTTTTTTTTGTGTGTGACACAACCTGAATAAAAACCAACAGAGAATGAATCCAAGGAAGGTATAGAGAATATTAATTGTACTGTTATAGGTGTATTGCCATGATTGTGATGTAGATGTGGAGAAAGTACAGTTGACGAAAAGACAACTTGCCGCTGGCAGGGACCGAACCTGCGACCTACAGATTACGCACCCGATGCTCTTACCAACTGAGCTACAGCGGCGGTCGTCCCATCGTATACTTATCGGGTATCTATGAGCACGCAAACCCTGGGAGTGTTAGTCAGCGCCGCTCTTAGCCATGACGGCGAATGTGGAACACTCTTTGTTTTTTTCTTTTTTTTTGCCAGATGGCGCCACGTAGCTCGTGAACCTTTTAACGAGCGGATAGCTGACCAATAAGCGCTATACAGTAACTCTAGCACTACCCTTGCTAGTCCCCTTGCTGTGTATTTTTTGTCAATATATTATCAAAGTATGTTCGATTAAAACGGAGATGTAGTTGCCATGGGTAGCGCATGGGTTCGCATTTTGCTCTCGTGACAATTGTTCCATGTGAACGCCGAGGCTTCGTTTGAACGTCGGGAGGAAAGCACGCCGCACCATTTACATTATTGTAATGTCGTAAATACTTGAAACCCATGTTGCACGACTGGGAGCGCATAGGTGCGCTTAAAAATGAGCGTCCCCGCGACGGCTTTCTCTCGGTAACGGCATCAAATCTCATGCTTAGCATGAGGTCATGCTTAACAGGTTCACTCCTTTATTACTAGGTTCAATACTTGATATTCACATTATCACTACGTTTACTCATTAATCACTGGGTTCACATCGTAATAAATTAACTCACAAGGGTTCCTTATGCATTCATCAAGGACGACTCTAACGCGAAAGCCATCTTTTTTTTTTTATCTCAGTAGATGTGTTGATTCATCCCATCCCCCCTCCGAAAGCTTTCTGCATCTAACGTAGTCTTGCATTGCCTCCAGGATCGGAGACACTGCAAGCTCTCTGCACCTCTCATGGTTTCGCAGAGCCTCCGTGATTGGCCCACCTTTGATCAAGCGACCACGTCATGTGTCGACGTCATCTTGTGACATCACGTTATGCGACGTTGTGATGACGTCACAAATTTTGGCGATATGCGACGTCACGATAACGTCATGTGGTGACGTCATCACGTGATGTTTTTGCATCGCTCGTGTTGGTGCCGACACCGAGGGACGCTGACGGTGACGGTCACATTTCGCGTTTGATGAGGATTCAAAGGCTCTCGCCTTAATATGCTATCAGAGGTGAGGCATCCAAGGTTGTCGCCTTACTTAATATGCTATGAGAGGTTAAGAGTCTCACCTGCACTCCTTATATTGGCTTGAAGAACACGTTTTGAGGCAGTCGTCCAGCGTAATGACCCCTTCTGACCAATCCGGTTCCATGATCTTCTTGTTTTGGATCTCCTTGTAGTCAGCTGCACGCAACACCGAGTTATGAACGTCTAATCGTTCTGAAGTATTGTTTAAAAGGTTGACGTGAAATGTGAAAATTTTCGAAACTCTGCTAATCACACGTCAACATTTTTCAAACTCATCATAAAAGAAGGTAGGTGTGCACACACGAAAACAGGAGGAGATATCAAGACAACACAAACGCTTATGATGAATCCTTACCATCTAGCTCAACGCTCTGTCATTCTCAACATTTTCAAACTGTGAGTGGAACAACGGCTGCAGAAATTTTATGCGTACAGTAGCGATATACATACGCATTGAAGCAAATATTTTCTGTCATTAGTGTTAAACAAAGATATAAATGCGTGACCCGATAACTAATGCCTACAGGATTTGTGAGAAACCTGACAGACCTGAAATTGCAGGGTGTCCCAGGATGAGTACAGTGATGAAGACCATGTTTTCGGTGAAGTCAATCTGAAAAATGAATAAATCAATAATTAAAAGCCCGAATAGTTGAAATATGCTTCTTGCACCAGCGATTATTCTTTGCAGTCTATTCCATCGCGTTATAAAGGGTAACAAATTATGTGTCTGTCTTCATCTTAACCTCACTGCGCGTCCTTATATCACTTCTCGCTTTCTCCTTCATGCGTCAGCACAGAGCACAGAGAGAGCGCTCTCTCTCTCTCTCTCTCAAACACACACACACACACACACACACACACACACACACACACACACACACACACACACACACACACACACACACACACACACACACACACACACACACACACACACACACACACACACACACACACACACACACACACACACACACACACACACACACACACACACACACACACAAAGAAAAAACTGATTGTTCTTTCATTTGAAGAGTGCGGATTGTCATGTTTTATTATTCTTCAGGAGTATCTGCTCCGTGACTACTTGATACTAATATCTAGGGTTATACGTGTCAAAATCACGATAAGGTTATGAGGCACGCTTTTGTGGAGGGCTGCGGAAATATCGACCATCTGGTGTTCCTTAACGAGAGCTGAGATCGCACGATACGCGGGCCTCTAGCATTTCACCTCCATCGAAAATGCAAACAACCCTGTTATGGATGCGAATTGCACGTAGCGCAACTATGAGTGCCGCTACCCACCATGACGTCAGGGGTCCGGAGAGGTGACAGTTTCGTGACGCGTTGCAGTTCGGCCAGGAATGTGCGCTTGATGCTGCCACGGTTCATCGCCAAGAAGAGCATGTTCTTTGATACTGCGTAGCAGGATTGAAACAAAATGAAACACTAAAGATAGAAACGTGGAGATCACTCGTAAACTTTAGGGGAGACACAACCATGCGAGAGAAATATTTGTATGTAAGATATTTGTAAGAAATGAGAACGCAGAAATGAGTTCACCGACAAAATGAGTTCACCGACAAAGCTTATAGCGAACAACGTTATCTTTGATGGTAAGTTTCGATGAGCGTCTTGCCATCTCTCCCATTACGCTCCGCGTTCTGTTCTGATCTCCGCGCCCCATCCATCCGCGTAGGGTAGTCAACCGGAACTACCTCTCGTTTATCTCCCTGAGTTATCTGTGCACCGTCTTCTATCGCACACATTGATAAGATGTCGTTATCAGATTAGCTTTACTTCCTTGCACTGACGCCAACAGCGCATGCGGGATTACAAAAGCGGCAAAAGCCTTCCTTCAAGCCACTAGGCTAGACTTTCGACATAAGAGTTGTAATAGCGTAAGGAACTTGTGCGTATATGCAAGTCCTTATCGTCGTCATCCATATCTAACCGGCCTCCCTATCCCAGTGCAGGGTAGCAATCCAAAGCAGCTCATCGCTTATGCTAACCTCTCTGCCATTATGCAAACTGACCTTTGTATCTCTACCTTTTTCTCGTGATGAGTGAGGAACGATTCCTAATGGCTTGTACGGGTTTTCTGTTTTCTTTCTTACTTTTTTTGTGTAGGAAGAATACACCATCACTAATACCTAGAAATGTTCATGGACACTTTCAGAAATGAATGAATGAATGAATGAATGAATGAATGAATGAATGAATGAAAAAAAAACTCGAAGGGTCCCTCATGCATTCGCCTAAGACGACTCGACGACGAAAGCATTCTTATTTTTCTTCTCAGTCGATGTAGTGCACCTCCCCTGGTTTTGCACTGCAGCGCCTCCGTGACCGGCCCACCTCTGACCAGCTAAGGACCAGCTAATATCATAATTCATAATATCGTAATATCATAATGACCAGCTAATATCATAGTTGAAATCAAGAAGAAGAAGTGGATATGGGCCGGGCACGTAGCACGTCGGCAGGATAACCGGTGGTCATCAAGGGCAACTGACTGGATTCCAAGAGATGGCAAACGCGTGAGGGGGAGACAGAACATTAGGTGGGTAGATGAGATTAAGAGTTTGTAGGTATAACGTGGCAGCAGAAAGCACAGGACCGGGTTGACTGGCGGAACATGGGAGAGGCCTTTGCCCTGCAGTGGGCGTAGACAGGCTGATGATGATGATGTAATGTGCTGACGTATGAGACGCCAAGGTGAAGCATTGATGACGTCATCACCTGATGATGATTTTTTGCATCACTCGTGTTGACGCTGCCGACGTCGACAGTCGATTTCCGCGTTTAATAGGCATGTAAGGTTTTCCACTGAATGAATGAATGAATGAATGAATGAATGAATGAATGAATGAATGAATGAATGAATGAATGAATGAATGGTGATGACGCGTTACAGCTTCAGCCGCTGTTACGGATATTGAACAGGTGTTACCAGGAAAGCCGAGCTGCACCCAGGTGTAGTCTGAGTCCTTCTCGTTGTAGCAGTTCTTCACGTTCAACTTTTTGTTCAGGTTCACCATCTGGGTCGTCATGTCGTGGATGTTTGCAAAGAAGTAGAAGTACGGCTGCACGATGAAAACGGGAAAAAGAAATATAAGAACGGATTGCTGGTATTATGTTATTAAATGAGTACTGACATCAATTTTCGAAGGCAGAGTTTACTCTGCCATAAAAATCTCCTGTATACAGAGACGGCTCTGAGTGAGTGTGAAGCTCAGCTGAGCTAGTAAACGCACATAATATATTTTATTTTGACATTAAAGTCGATTTTCGGATGGCGCACCTACCGACATCGACACTATCGTGACGTCAGGCTACAGCGTCAATTCTGGTGACTTCACACAACCAGCATGGCTAGTTTTGATGACGTCCGGTACCTAAACGTTCAAAATGGCCGCTTGCGTACGTCACCAAAAAAAAAAAAATTAGATTCAAAATGGCGACCTGTGCGCCACCAACGGAGCCACGGAGCGGAGCTCCTGTGGAAAAGTCACGACATCTTGCGCAAGTGCATGACGGGAAACTCATACCAAGTTGTCACGTCAGGTCACGGCAGGAACCGAAAATTGCTGTTGAAAAACATACTGTAATTACGCTTTTCAAGGTACACTCACGCTTACCAGTACATTTTCTAGGCTCTTCAGTGCTTGGCCTTTCACTTGACGCAAACAAACAACTGAACACGTACAGTACGGTCCACAGTTAAAGGGAACACCCGAATGAGCAACTTTCATTTTGTTGGCCCCTTAACGGCTAGTGGACGCGGAAAAACTGTTCGTGCACGTTACTAATCTATCATAAGGGTTCCGAACTATCAATCACCAGTAGTGTTATGCAAATCTAAGCCACTATGCTCTTGTAGGAGAGCGAAATCCGGACATACCCGAAACGTAAGTATTCCCTTAAACAGTGGACCCGTCTGTCAATACCCCTTTAAGGGGAACATGACGTGGTCACCCAAGAATTCGCGGTTTTCAGGGAAAATAGAAGTAAATGGTCTACTGTGACTACCCATATATAAAAAATGCACTGCCAAATATTTTAAGTGCAAAATAGGCCCAAGAAAGTCGCCGGCTATAATCCTCACCCACCACCGGCTACCGCCATTTTGTCAAGGCGTGTGTGACATCATGTGCTGCGTGGACTCGTCAAGGTCAATCTAAATAGGTCGCGAAAGTCGGAACGAAAAGTGGTCGGAAACCTATTGCGACAAACATCAACACCCGCGTGACGATTAAAGCGCTACTAGGTGAGGGGGGGACAAATAATGAAAACAAAAAATTAATTAGGCGTTTATTTTCATTAGTTTTAAATTTATTTGTCACGAATTAAATTAGTAGATTACTTTATTCAAACTTTAGTCTTGGGTATGTGGTTGAGTGGCCAATTTTTTTCGTTTATTTTCAGAAACAGCGGGCACATGCAGGCAGTCTGGTAACATGGGCGAACGGTTTTGCTATGGTTTTGCTCATTTTGAGATGCAAATGGCGTCGCTCGTTTTTGCGCAGTAGGTTTGTGCTGTCGTCCGTAGATATTTCCTCGCATAACCGTTGTTTTCTAGTCGGTGACTTGGCAGAAGGTAATATAGCCCATCGCAGCCATCGGGAACCGTTTCAGTGACTGTGTTTTGCCAGCGCACGGCCGGCGTGCTGTCGCCCTTCGGGATGATGAGTCCGCCACGCTACGCGAAGAACGCTGCGCTGTCTACGGATGCAAGATCAACACGTGTGCAAGGTTTGTGTGTGTGATGATGTGGATTGTGTGGCCCGTGACGGGGCGAAGAGGGAACGACAGTTCTGCTTGGAGGGGAAGACGACGAAAAGGAAGCGCGAGCGGGGCGTGCGGCTCGAGGAGTTGGAGCGCGACACGGTTGGAACGGCAGCCGCTGGTCGGCGGTTCGGGTCGCGACATCGCTTAACCAGGCGTGCGGCAGCCATGTGGACCTGGTGAGCCTGATTCCCGCTCTGTGCCCGGTGCTGACACAGAGACCGGCAGCCTAGTCTGTTCCTGGCCTGAGGTCCTGGGGCCCGAGTGGTGTCACGAGGTGGCCGCGGCTCATGTTGGCGACGGGCAGCGAACCTGCGCTGCAGTGGCCTGGTGATCTACTGGCCTGCAGTGCCATCATCACCACCACTACCACCTCGCCACGGTCAAGGCAGCGTGACTGTTGACTGCCCAAGGAGTACCGGTGACGACCGACCTCGCCGCAGCGGCAACAGTTCATAACGGCGAGTAGGACAGTTTGTGTGCGAGGCGCGTAGGACGTTTAGGATGTAAATAAGGAATGCTGTAGTGTGTTGTGTGTGAATCGTCAGAGTTATCGGTTGTGTTAAAGTCTGTGTTCTCTGTACAGAATCACCTGACTGCTGGTTGAATTATTTCAGATCTTAAAGCCCACATTACACCATCACAGTGTGCACGTTGAATTGTTATGCTACTTCTGATTTCTGTGTTATATATTTTGTGGTAATATCCTCTTCAACTGCAATATTTCGCCAATAAAATACACCTTATTTATCAAATCTGTCTTTTTCGTCTTCCCGTTATCTTGCAGGCTTCCATTATGAAGCCGTCATAGTGATAAGAAAAATAACATGCAGCTATAAAAAAAAGTAAGAAGCGGCGCCCTGTCAAAAAATTTCATATTTCGCACCTTGGACTCGTCTTGTATCAAAGTTTCAGCCGTTGCCAGTCGTTCACCTTCATTGCCTAGCTGAACAAAGCTGAAATATCCCGGGTGCATGCGCAGCTGAACACGGAAGAAAACCTTTCGCCGGAATGCATACGCTCGCACAGCAAGCAGCTTGTTACGTCACGGCTCGCGAGTGCACCAGTGTGGCCCAAATCTCAGGCCGCTCGCGTGTTTGTAAAAAAAAATTCAATTATAATTTAAGTGCTGCACCAAATGCGCTGAAATTTCCACAGCTTGTTTGTAGACGCACAAGGATTAATCGACAGAACACAGATTATGATCGAAAGTTGGGGTCATGGCCACTTTAAATACGGTAAGCTTCATACCGACCACATAAAAAAATAATCAGTGTGCCAGCGTACGCTTTGACTTGATTATAGTTTTATATGATAGTTTGTATAAGGCATAAGTTCAGGGGAAAATGGGAGTTGAAACAAGCGCGATTTCGTAAATGCTTGGAAAATCCACGAACCGAGCCTTGAAAGACAGGTACACAAGAAGAGATGTTTTGACGACCACACGTGTACGTGTCTTGTCTACGTATCTTTCAAGGCTGGGTTCGTCGATTTTCCAAGCTATGTACCAACAGGTCCAACACCAGATTCTTCTTCGTAAATGTGAGCTGCTGCAAAAGTTTTCGTACCTGAGACATCTTGTTAACGTAGGCGTACATGGCGACACGGATCGGCAGGTTCCGTTGATTGACTGACGTGTCCATGACTAGGTCCTCCTGTAAATGAGAAAGAAGAAACGAAAGGTGGGGAAGGAAGGGGGTGAGTCATAGCTGAAAAAAAAATGCTGGCGTTGTCATCTTCTACCGCAAGGTGTCGGCTGATTGTACTAATGTCTTTCAACGCGCACGGAAAGAGCGTGGAAGCGTTAGTGGAAGATTCCGAACACTTCGATTTCACATAGCGTGCACCAAAATCTAAGTACAAGGGGCATGATGACTGAGCTTGAGAAGTGTACTCGAAGCATGATGACATAGGCAAGAAGACTTGGACACGAAGACCATACAGCAAGACAAGACATGGAGACAGGCCATCAGAAGTGGGCGTGATGATTAAGCATTATGACTATACAAGAAGCGTGAGGATTTGGTAAGAAGGAGAAAGAAGTTATTAGTAGCAAACATCCGGCAATGGAACCACCTTCCCAATTACATTGTCTCCATCGATAATAACAAACTTTTTTGCAAGGCTGTAGCTAACATTGTTTGACTAGGAAATTTTAACATATTACATCTATTGTTTTGCTGTCAAGTTTTTCAGCACAAGTTAGCTAACATTGCATACACAGGTATGTATAGGTATTTGTGCTCTGTTGAAACGAGAGTTTTTGAGCTTGCAGGGCTGTATTTATGTATTTATATATATATAGTATTTTTGTTTCCTATTTTTTATCCTAACAACTATGTGGAAAGGGGTAGTCGTCACCAAGCAATGGTGACAACAACTCCTTCATTTATTTTCTGTTTCAATAAAAAAATAACACGTATTCATGTTACCTTGCGCAATGTACTTACAGTCCATTGCGCAAAGCATTATTAAACTACATTTTATATATAAAGGAAAGAAGATCACTTTTAAGGGCTCGTTTTTCTTTGTTAGACACATTGTTAATGAGGACTAACAGACAGTAATGCCAAGAAATGAATAGGGGACGTTATTTGTAGTAATTGGGATATAAATGTGAAGAAAGCAAAGTGGACAAAATATAACGCCACCGGCAGGGATTATTGTCTGTTAGTTCTCATTAATATTGGGTATATAAGTATTATTAATGTGTTGTTTTACTACACCACTGTATTACTTTCTTACCCTACTATATTGCCCTCTGTAAGGCCATCGGGCCTTGAGGATACAATAAATAAATAAATAAATAAATAAATAAATAAATAAATAAATAAAGTTAGAAGGCGGAGAGATCGGCCTGAGCTAGTACGCTCCGGCCTGATAACCTGAGCAGGGGAACAGGAAAAAAGGGGAAAAAGAGTGATGATGATGATGGGGACAGGAAGGAAGAGGTGATGCGTATGTACGATAGCCACATAGCAAAGCTATTTCCCTAAAGCTTAGTGTCCAGTCGAGTGCCCTTGAGAAAATCCAGAACAGCCCTTGGAGCAGTCGACACTGCCCGATCGCACATTGGGGAAAAATACAATTCTCACTAAGTGTTTCTACTAATGCCAGCGTCGAAGCTATACTCGATTACAACCTAAGAAAAAGAAAAAGCCAGCTCCGCCCATAGCCATCGCTGTCCCTCCCACAGAGAGTTTGCGTAGATGCCTCCATCCAATAAAGCTTGCTTATTTTCGTGACGTCAGGCCCTTCTCAAGTGTTTCAGACAGTTGACTTTCCCATACAGATACACGCTTGTGTCGTTCGTTTTAGGTCGGAAACTTGAACGTCCTGGTAAAATACGTCGGGGATTCGGCGGACGTCGCTGTTCAGCCAACCGTAATGTTCTAGGTAGTAACGACGAATCTTTAACTCTTAATGCGCATAGCATTTATGTTAGCCGAGGGAAAGTACTTACGGTTCGAGCGGAAACCAGCTAGCACGAGTCTTTCACAAGTGAAGCGCAGGCGCGCCGCAGTTTTGTGGGAGCAGCTGACATTTTAGATGCGAAGCAGCTTATGGCGGAGTTCAATCCGGTGTGTGGCGTGACCACCCTTACTGCGCATGCACATCGTCCTCCTCCCCCTCCTCTCCTTTCCTACGCTCTCCTCCTTCTCGCGCGCCTCATTCTCTCCTGTGTAACGCCACGATGAACGCCCCCCTACGCTCCCCCCCCCCCCTCGCGTGCCTGTCGACCGCGTTCCCCCGCCTGCCCTGTGAGAATTAACGGCCAGGCTAGAGGGAAGACACGACGCGCGTAGCGTTCCTCTTCGCGTTCAACGACGCTTTGAATGGATGGATGCAGCTTACGGTGCGGGACTTGGCGAGCCAGCTCCTAAAAGACGCGACGCGCGTAGCGTTCCTCTTCGCGTTCCACGACGCTTTGAATGGATGGATGCAGCTTACAACGCGGGACCTGGCGAGCCAGCTTCTAAAAAAAATTACACCATCTCCCGATAGCTCCTGCAGGCACTGCAACGAATTCGCTAGCCTAGACCACATGCTCTGGCGTTGCCCCTCGTTACGGGGCACGGACCAATTCAATGAAGACAAGTGGCTATCCGCTATCAAGACCCCCGATGTCGGGGCACAACTATGGGCTGTCCAGAGGGCCCACGTTGCGGCGGTCGGGCTTGGCCTGACTGTACCAAAATGGGAGCGGTCCGCTGCGCGTTGAGTCGTGCACCTCAGGACTTACAATAAAGTTTCGCATCCATCAATCCATACATCTCCCGCTCAAGCGAACCATCTCCCCGCTGCTTCGCATCTACACATGGTTCTCTTTAGCGGGAGATGATGTAATTTTTCTTAGGTTGGAACCGAGTACAGCGTCTTCCGTTTTGCCACGTAGAGTAGGCAGACACAAAATAGATGTGCTGACGTGTCACACATACGGCAGCGTTCACAGTTCGGACTGTCCGCACGGCCGATAAGGTGCGCGTAGTATCGAGTGAAGGCAACACAGCAATCACGAAGACCAGGCAGGGAGGCATGGGAACAAGGCATCAGAAGTGGGCATCATGACAAGGCACGATGCTTCGGAAACGTGCGTTTGCGTGAGCTTACCGCAAGGAAGCTGTAGATCAGGACAGCGTACGTCAGGTGAGCCCCTCCCACTGGCATGGGATCCGTTACCAACTCGTAGGTGTGCACGGGCATTCCACGGACTGTTTGCTGTCAATCAATCAATCAATCAATCAATCAATCAATCAATCAATCAATCAATCAATCAATCAATCAATCAATCAATCAATCAATCAATCAATCAATCAATCAGCGACGTAATGAAACAACAGCATCATTATAACAATAATTTAGAGCATGGGAGCTTCGCTTTCAAGAGTAGAACGCCATGGCGTAATCGCACCGTATTCGTATCGCCTTCCCAATCACTAGCATCGCTTCGCTTCTCGGTCGACACCTAAAGCGTCCCCCAAGCAAAGCCAAAGTGCGGACGCGTTAGGGCGCCTCGATGCGCCTCCTCCCCCGCCCATCGCCCGTGGGCCCTTTGGGCCATTTCGCGGGTGATAACCAAGCTGCTGAAGATCTTCCGAGATGTGCGTACCATCAACGCTAAACGGTGTATATAAATAGCTCACCGTTAGTTTGCTAAAGAGTGTATGCGCGGTGGCCGAGAGGATAAGCGCATCGCGCCACGGAGCGAGGGGTCGCAGGTTTGAATCCCCGGTCCCACTCGTACCGAAGATTCTTTATTATTTCCTTATTTTCGCTCACAGACAACGCTGATTTTTCGCTCACAATCGATGACGCCGACACCGACACCGGAATTTCTGCGAAACGAGCTCTTTAAAGCTATAACGTTAATAAACAAAGCATTGATTACGATCCATAACATTAGCAACTAATAACAAAATTACAAAAACACATATTTACAAAATATATACAAATACTATACAAGGCTATATTTCGCTCTACTAGCGTGCCTGGATAGCCGAGTGGTTACGTTGCTCGCCTTCGCGTCGTGAGTATACGCGGGTTCCGATCCCGCCTCGTGAAGAAACTTCTTTTCGCCAGAAAAATTTCTCGTTCACTTTCTTTCTATCTCTTCCTTTCTCTCTTTCTTTTTCTCTCTCTGCACTCGTTCTCTCGCCCGTCCGAGTTATCGCAGCTCACGCCGGACAAATCAGCGCAGCGAGAGAGCGCGTGCCGGCCGAGTTATTGCGTTGCACGCGCTAGACAGGTAGATGCCATTCATGATGATGGTGATTGTTTATCCGAACGCGTAACAGCATAACACAAAGCATAACAGCTCTGCTGTAAAAATTCCCATTCGTTCTTTCAAGTATAAGAAGGCATAAGCCTACTCAGTATGGCGTTTCCAAACTCTCATACTCACAATGCCGAGGTAGCTCGCTTTCTTAAGGACGTCGTACGTTGGTAGTATGGTGTCCATCATGTTGACCTCATTTTTGTCCGGAAGTTGAATGACGGGTCGGACGTTGTCTTGCGCTTCTACCTTGCACCCGTACATTCCGTTGCTATCTACGTAGCTGTAGGTGTGACCTGCAAGTAAGCATTGGTTTCACGCAAGTTGCCCGAGGGTTGACGATAAGGTGCAAGCGACTCAAGTCTCCTGATGTCACGCGGGCACTTTTGATCGCGATCAGGGTCGCTCCGGATCGGATTTCTTGATCGCGATCAATAGTCATCGCTGCTACACGGTCCAAAGTAATCAGGATCGAGTTTGGCGCAGACGTCGCTCAAATCGCGATCTGGAAGCCAGATCTAGATGCGCAGACCGCGATAGTATTGATCCCGATCGGGCCTGATCGCGATTAAAGGTGACTGTGTGGCAGCACCTGATCCGGATCGAGCCTAATCCGGATCGGCCCTGATCGCGATCAAAAGTGCCCGTGTGACATCGGTACAAGGTAAGAGAAATCTTTGGCGTCAATTTCGTTGTAGCAACATCAAACGCACTAGAAATCATGAATGATGTACGTTTTGTATCTCCTTATCGCAAATGCTTTAGTTGCACCGAAGTTTGACGTACAACATATATTTACGATAATCACGAACAAGAACCTAAGGGTGTGAAATGGAAATCACTGCTGTTAACAGTATTCTTTGTTATCCTGTGATTTATTTCAATGCGCTATCATTAGGAACGGCAATGTGGACGAGGCATAATATATTAGGAATTGCTGGTGTTTTACGTCCCAAAACCACGATATGATTACGAGGGACGCCCTAGTGGAGGGCACCGAAATTGCGACCACCTGTGGTTCTTTAACATGCACTTAAATCTACAACCCCGAGACCCTCTAGCATTTTGCCTTCATCGAAATGTGGGGGAGGGGGGTATTATGGGCATGCGGGGCTAATACCTCATTTTAGAACTGCTTTCTTATCGTAAAGGGCCTCAGTGGGAGGGGTTAGAGAAGAGGGGGGCAGGCTGCGGTAATCCCGCCCCCGTTCCCTCCCCTTTAACTAAGAACCAACCCTGCGCACGCCTGTTTGCGCCCGAGTGAGTGTACTTACCGTTGGCGTAGTCGTAGATACGCTGCAAATTAGTGACGGAAGATCCGACGGTCTTTTTGGCCGACGTCCAGTCCGCGCCGATTACACTCAAGATACTGTCCCTGTCATCTCGTATCACCTTAAAAAGAAACAAAAAAGAGTGGCCGAGAAATTTATCAATTCATAAAAAAATTTTTCTGTCAGTGCAAGATGGTGGACATGCGGGTTCCCATCTGTAATTTGGCGTGATTGAGTTGGGCTCCGTGGAGAAAACACAGTATTATCAATCCGGAAGATATGAACAACAATTACAGTGGTTGTGGGATCTGTGGCAGGCTCAAGGAATCGAGGAACAAACGTACACAGTACATCTCCTTAGTACGTACGAACACATGGACATTTATAAGCACTTTTTACACAGCAGCGAAGGATGTCAAGTGCCCACAAACAAGGACAGAGGGAGGGAGCCCGCCAGCCGTATCTTACAAATAACTACCGGAACATGACAAAACTCGCAGGGTTCCTTATGCATTCTCGTAAGACGACTCGAAAGCGAAAGCCATCTTTTCCTCCTCAGTCGATGTATTTAGAGTTACTGTGTATGCTACCTAAAGGTACTGTATATGTTAGAGTTACTGTTAGAGTTACTGTATATGCTACCTAAAGGTAGCATATACAGTAACTCTAGATGTATTGATCCTGCCCTGCCACCCGCCGAAAGCTTTCCGCACCTAACGTGGCTTTGCACTGCCCCCGATCCTAGAGGCAGATGGGATGTCACAGTGACGTCATGATGACGTCACACATTCAGACGATCTGTGACGTCATCACGTGATTATTGTTTTTCGCATCACTCATGATGGCGCCGCCCACGCGGGACGCCAGTCAGTTTTCGCGTTTGATGAAGCATCTAAGGCGTCCGCCTTAACAAACACGCTAGAATGCCAATAATAACACAGGCAAAACAACACAACACGCACAAGGTAACACGTCTGGCGTGCCAGACACGCGTAACTTACTTCTAAATGCGACATATAGTGGTCCGGGCCAAGCACCGTAGGATTCGTGAAAGCCATCTCGACGTGAAACTCAAGGTCCAGGTTTGAGAAATTCGGTGGCATTGGAAGGTTTTTAGCCAAGCGTTTGCAGCCCAGTCCCGTTGGTATCTTGTACAGAAAGGGAAAGGAAAGATTAGAATAGAGGAACACGGAGACGGATGGAGTTTCATTATTGAACTTATAGTGCACAACAAAGAAAAACGCGAAAATATATACTAGAATACTCAAAAGTCGTGTCGGTCTTTTGCCACTTCAGTGGCGGTTGCTTGTTCTTGTTCTTGTTCACCTTCGACTCTATATCACACCCACTGTGGGGGATTGGCCAATAATTTAGTGGTTATATAAAACGTTATAGTACTTTAGAATAAGGGAGGCTACAGAATAAAAAAAATTACAAATTTTACATGAAATTTTGCTTCTTGATCAAATGCTGCTTGCGGATTGCTTTCTTTTTCTCAAAAGAACAGCAGCAGCAGCAACAATAAAAATGACAATTACTACTACTACTACTACTACTACTACTACTACTACTACTACTACTACTACTACTACTACTACTACTAATAATAATAATAATAATAATAATAGCAACAGATGTACTTTAATAGATGGAAGTATGAATTTAGAACAAAAATGCCGGCAAGCATAACCAACGCAGCCATACCTGCTGATGGAAGTATCTCACCTTGAGTACGTCATCGTCGTCCTTCACGTAAGGTTGCATCATCATGATGTCGATCGTTTGCGGTCCTGTGGTAATCCTGAGAGGCAAGGACTTCTCCGTACCGTATCCCATTTCCCACTCGGAATCTGAAAGGTGGCACGACACGTACTGTCGTGAGCAATATGAGGTGGAACACGGAATTCATTTTTTTTTAGTCAACGATTACTTGTAGCGTACCGATATGAATGTGACGTATTGAATTGCGAGAAATGCCTTTCCGTGTGAGCATTTAGTGACACGAACACTTTTGCGCTTGCCGAGCGCGTTTAGCTGCCATTACCTTTAAAATTCAGTTTCCGTGTCCTAGCTCATATTGCTCACGACTGTACGTTGCAAAGCTGTTACGGTATAATATGCGCGGGCGAGTTATCGACTTTGAGAGGCGGGTCGGCACGGCTTCAGACAGACAGCTGATGGTGAAATTAAAAAAAAAAAAGCCACTGGCACCATGTTCCTAAAAGTATTGTTGAACTGAATCAAACGTACAAGCAGCAGCGCCGCCCACCTATTCTTACCTATAGTCAAACGCAACTTAAGAAGGCTGGAGAGACCCCGCCCATTTGACCGAAGTGCGACCGCTGATTGGCTTCGCGAGAACAATTCGTACCACTCACTTACTCGGCGACAGTTTCCAACGACGGGGTTACAGTCAGTCCGGTTTATGACATCTGTCTGTAGAGCGTGCGCTCATTGGTGCAGGCTTTTGTGCATCCATCCCCGAGGTAGAGATACCGCTGCCTTTTTTTTAAATTGTACTCGACTCATTAATCGACTGCCGTGACAATTTTGCCGCTGACCTTGTTCTTGGTGCTGGGCCAACTTCATCGCCGGGCTTCATACGCCCACATCGCGAATCTTCGAGGTGGGAGCACGTACTACGCTCACGCTTAAAAAAAAAAACTACATCACCTGCAAACCAAACCAGCGTAGGCTCGTCGTCTCCAGGGTAGCAGGCGGCCCATTGCAAGCTCTTAATCCCACGTATTGGCTCAGCCGGACCTTGGTAATACTGCGTGAATCGCAGCGAGTAAAAATTGAGACAACGTCATTTAAGGTGGGGCAAGACTTCCTTTGGTAAAAAAAAATGTTTTGGGCGATTTTGCAATCACCTGATAGAGAATTTCTTTATATTTCAGAAAATATATCACGCTTAGGCACTCGCGCGTGTGTGTGTGTGTGTGTGTGTGTGTGTGTGTGTGTGTGTGTGTGTGTGTGTGTGTGTGTGTGTGTGTGTGTGTGTGTGTGTGTGTGTGTGTGTGTGTGTGTGTGTGTGTGTGTGAACAACATTATTCAAAACAGCGGATTGTGGCCTGGTCTAGCCCGCGCCAGGGGCGGTGGAGAGACCCTGTCCCCCAGCTGCCTCTCGTGCTCGCTGGATGGCCCATATTTGATCTTGACGATCTGAGCTGATCAGCGCGGCTTTCCACCGCGCCCCAAGATGTTCGGAAGAGACTGCAGAGACTACATTTGATTGTTCGGAAGAGACTGCATAGCGGCCGTGTGCTGCCACGGACGCTAGGTAGCGAGAACAGCAGCAAAGAACATGTTCGCATAGTTTCATCAGCGCGCCTACACTATAGCTTACCAGTTCTTTGCTCTGGGCTATCCAGGCCCTGGCGAAAAGTGCGGAGGGACCCAGGACTGTAAAGTTCTGACGCCAGCTTCGCCACTGAAGAACGAGCGATTTCACGGGATCGGGCGGATTCTGCACGTCCATGACCTTGCAAGAACCTTCTGCGAAAGAGAAGACGGGTAAACATAAAGCTTGAAGGACACTAAAGGCGAATATTAAGACAACGTGGATCGTTGAAATGACGTTCCAGAAACCTCGTATTGCTTGTTTCACGCCAAGGAAATGCATGCTTGTTATTAAAATCACGTCTTAGTGATCTGCATACCTTTGGCGCAATTCAAACCGCCCGCCTCCGAGGTCGGCCTTGTGACGTAGCATTCGCCACGCCCACCCTTCACTGCATGTCCTACAGCCGGCGCAGCGGAGCGAGGGGCTTCAGCGTGGCACAGCCCGGCGAAAATGGCATTCGCATCGTTCTCATTAGTAACACCGAGAAGCCCTTTAACAGTGGAGCTACTTAAGCCGGCCGTAAAAACTTTGGTGTCCGCAGAGAACCCACAGGTGGGGGGTATGCGCCACAGGAATTGGGCAAGCCCCACTACTGAGTGTACAGCAGGTGAGAGCTCTGCTCGGTGCGAACTGTGCTCGGCGTAGTGGAGCATGTGAAACACGTGAAAGAGAGAGAGAGAGAAAGAGATAGAAAGAAAGAGAAAATTGAGACAGAGAGAGAGAGATAGAAAGAGAGAATGGGAGAGAAAGAAAGCGATAGAAAGAAAGTGAAAGACGTAGAAAGAGAGAAAGAAACACACGAAAAAGAGACAGAAAAAAGAGAGAGCAAGACCGAAAGAGAAAGAAAGTGAGAAATAAAGAGATACAAAGAAAGAGATAGAAAGAAGCAGAGAGAGAGAATCAGAGAAAGAGAAAGAAAGATAGAAACAGTGAGAAGGAGAAAGCAAGGAATAGAAACAAACAGATACAAAAACGAGGTACAAGAAACAGAGAGAAAGATAAAGAAAGAGAAGAAGGAAATAAAAATATAAAGAGAAACAAGGAAGGCCACCCCCAGCTCCGCTCTTCCTTCAGGCTTGGCAACACTAGTGCGAAGCTCCCATAACTCTTTTTTTTTTTGCATGAATAAAACTTAAACGCGCAAGTTCATTTTACTCCATCTTTTAATACAATTAAACGTTCTTTTTTCTCGTGGGTAGTTTGAGTATTTGTGAATAATTGCACTGAGGCCCTGCTACGTCATCGTGTTTGTGTTCGAGAATGTCCTACTGGTGGCGCAAACCGTACCCAGCTTTTGCCTCAATTTCTCCATTACTAAATCGCTGCTATGTGTAATGTTGACGTTTTAGACGTTCTTATGAGCATTGACCTTTAGTTCTCACATAAAATGTCGTTTGCCTTTAGCGTCACTTGAAAGAGCCGGGAGGCTGCAAAGTAAACCCGTAGACTAAGAGCACATACAGAACCTCATGTCGCATTATCGAGTACTGTCACGTGGGTAGTGGTCAACTACTGCGCCATTATCATAAGTTTCTGGGCTCCTCTCTATATCTCAACAAAACTGTCCTTTCAACAGTGATTCTTTTACTGCCCGTTGACGTCATTAAAGTACCGTAACAAGAACACCCGCATACTTAACATGGTGTCACGTGGGCTGCTCTTAAAAGTTTTGCGCTTACTCTGGTAGACGAATAGTTCCGAGGTGTCGGAGATGTAGAACAGGTTCAAGTCGTCACTTCCGTTTTGCTTGAAGCTCAGAAAACCTTGCTTCGTTTGCATGTCGTAGTACTCGACCAGGTATATCGTCAATTTCTGCAGAAATGGGTAGAAAAACGACCACCGATGTGACTCGACGAACAACAACAACAACAACAACAACAACAACAACAACAACAACAACAACAACAACAACAACAACAACAACAACAACAACAACAACAACAACAACAACAACGACGACGACGACAGCAACAGCAACAACAACAACACCTACTACTACTACTACTACTACTACTACTACTACTACTACTACTACTACTACTACTACTACTACTACTACTACTACTGCATGAGTGCGCTAGGAAGCTGGGCTTCTTGGCATAGTCGAATAATTAAAGGACATCGCGACCCAAACAAAACAAAAAACAAAACTGACACAAGGAGGTGTAAAAGAAAGAATTGGCAGTCGGCACTGGTCATCTATCTGTTTTAGGGGCGAAGCACCTTAGCGTTTAGACTTGTCGGTTGTGTGGTGTCCGTGCTCACGGCACAGCACCGTGTAAAATCCCCTAAAAAAGGTTTAACAATAGGCGAATAAATCATAATTGTGACAGAACAATATAAAACACCTAGAAGCACAAACCCCTTATACTAGTCGGCGATTTCAACGTAGTCATTATGGACCTTAGCTTTGTCGTCGACGCCCACTGTCCGCTGTCATGGTGGTTGGAAAACCGTTGCTATAGTCGAAACATATGTGTGTGTGGGAATAAAAAAAAAAGGTTCACAATAGACGAACAACAATCGTAATTATGACAAAACAATGTGAGACACCATACAAGCACAAACCCTTTATACTAGTCGGCGACTTCAACGTACGTACACACTATGAACCTTAGGACCGAGCTTTGTCATCAACTGTTTATGTCACTTTATGTCACTCAATTTGCATTATATGGGGCAAACGCTCGGGTAACATATGTGAGACACAAAAAACGGTTGAACAGTACACTACTATCAATCATAATTGTGACAGAACAATATAAAACACCTACAAGCACAAACCCTTTATACTAGTCAGCGACTACAACGTAGACATTATGGACCTTAGGACCTAGCTTCGTCCACTCGTCATCATGCACTTCGTGGAGATGCGTTCCATTTTTTACTCTCGCCACGCGTCGTCCTTTCTTTTTGTCGCGCCATACTTTGTAAAAGGTAAACAAAAAAAAACCACAAAAATATCCTATTCAGGTGTAGCATACGTCTGACACGTCGCAATCTAATTGTATTCGAATTGTATAAAACATTTGGAGTGTTAAGATGATGATACGGACATCTTCCAGTGAATAGTTTAAATTACCAGGCAAATAGCTTTTTATTTCAACTTTCCTGAAGCTAGATTCGAATCAAGCCAAGTGCGAACCACGCGTCGAAAGTTTGACCATATTGTACTATGCCAGTAAATATGCCAACACCTATGGCCGACTATCTGGAAATCATGCATCACGCAGCCACATTTGAACGAACTTCTTACCTCGTCCGCGTTGTTGATTTCCGCCGTCAGTTTCCACCCATTCCTGTAATTTTTTAGGAGGTTCGGAATTGCCTTGGCTGCAACCAGAGATTGGCAAGTGTTTATTGGGAAGGATAACAATTGTAGTCGTTCATTTATAGTTACAAAAAGAACAGCCGGATTCCACGTTTAAAGAATTACTTCATTCTTTCAACAAAAAAAGTACAAATAGTTCAATAAACTGAGCTGATAATGGGGTGTGTAGTTTGGAACCTTTAAAACAACGTGCGTCACATCCGCGAAAGCTAATGAGCAGATGTGAATATTGAACAGATAATAATGAGCAGATATGCATATATACAGATACAACTTGCCCAACTTTGCATCCTGCATAAGCAGTTATTATGATTGTACATTTTTTAGCTTTTGCACGCTGATCATGGGTTAGTAATCGGACCAGTAAGACGCTGAGCTGCTGACCAAGTAGCATGCCTGATTGAATAAGGAAGAAGGAAAATCCCATGAAGCATAAGATTGTGAATAAATGTATGGGGCATTGCCTGTAAGGGGAGCACGAGATGTTATTGGGTGGTCGCTCGCTCACTCACTCACTCACTCACTCACTCACTCACTCACTCACTCACTCACTCACTCACTCACTCACTCACTCACTCACTCACTCACTCACTCACTCACTCACTCACTCACTCACTCACTCACTCACTCACTCACTCACTCACTCACTCACTCACTCACTCACTCACTCACTCACTCACTCACTCACTCACTCACTCACTCACTGACTCACTCACTGACTCACCCTCTCACTCACTCACTCACTCACTCACTCACTCACTCACTCACTCACTCACTCACTCACTCACTCACTCACTCACTCACTCACTCACTCACTCACTCACTCACTCACTCACTCACTCACTCACTCACTCACTCACTCACTCACTCACTCACTCACTCACTCACTCTTGCGCGCAGATTGCCTTTGAATGTAACTGCTACTTGTTTACCGCTGATCGAGCTTTCTGTAGCTGTTTTCCGAGCATTAACATAGAAAACCTGGTTGTAAATTAGTTGCGTTACAAATGGAGCCAGAATGTTTGGCTATCAGTTATATTTATTGTTCTTACCTTTATATTACCCCCGATGGATTTTTGAAGGCGCTAAGAAGTGCAGATAACTTGTTGAATGGATTCAAAAATTTTGCACCGTGGAACGATAAAATAAAAACGAAAAAAAAGACTACAAATTTTTAGACATCATGCGTTCGAGATAGAGATGTGAGATATATTTTACTTACGCTTAACTTGCTTCTTTGGTTTCGCGTCGCACTCGGCACGGACAGTTGGAAGAACCGAAAGCGCCACTAACGCCAGCGCCACCGTGAAGGCCCATGATACCTTCATAGCCTGGCGAGGAAAATGCACAAACTGAATTTCATGATACTGCGAATGACATCTCCTCTTGAATTCACAAAAGAACAATATTTCCCACAGACAAAAAGAAATTATTGCATACCCATACCCGCACCCATGCTCGTATCTATGTTCGTACCCGTATCCACACCAGACTCACGCTTATAGCCTGTGTCCGCATCCATGTCCGTATCTGCGCCCTTACCAATTTCGTGGCCGCACACATACTCTTACCCGCACTCGTGTCCGTACCCATTTCCATGCCCGTGCCCACGTGCGCGCGTGTCCGTACCTTTATCCGTACCATTACCCGTACATGTGTTAATGTGCTTAAGAGTGCCGGACACCTGCGCTCGCACAGGTGTCCGTACCAATTTCCCTTCGGTAGCCAACTTGTGTGTGTACCCACACGTGTGATTACAGCGGTGCCCTTACCTATTTTCATGGTTGTATCTGTGTCCGTACCCGTACCCTTTCAGTACACGGTCCAAGCTTGTACATATGTCCGCACACATTTTTGTTTGTTTGTTTGTTTATTCATAGTATTAACCCAAGGACGGTCATTACAGGAATGAAACAAACATAAATACAGTTCAGTCGAGAAACGCACGTGCGACATAAATGCGAAGATGATTGCAAGGGCACTGCTTACCTCATACATGTGCAGACTAGTGCAGAAAAAGAAAAATCACAAATCTCTCGGAGAAAAAAGGCGAAAAAAAAAAAAGCACTCGTTGCCACCACGGCGTGGCGTTAAGTGGTTGGAAACGCCGCATGACCCGAATGGGCAAGAACATTAAGCTCGTTCGAAAATGCAGTGATGGAAGAAGAGGAAACCGGTGAACCGAGCAGCACGTTTCCATTCGTTAATTATTCTTGGAAAATAGCTATAATTAAACGTGTCATTCCGCGTCAACGGAGGTTCAATACACATACTCTTCTTATGTATATATGTGTGTTTGTGACTGTATGTACTATTTGTGTGTATATGGTGTATATGTGATCATTGTATATACCATAATCACCCGACACCTGGAGTAGCAAGCCAGGCGACAAACCAGGCTAACCTCTCCGGGCATTTCACTAAAGAATCTTATCTCTCTCTATGTCTGTGTCTAAAGCGTGAATTTGGTGGTAATATGAGAAAAGTCGGGCCCGTTATGCTCGAGCTTGTTATGAATAATCAGGAAAAGTAATTTTAAACTCTCCACTGCCGTCATTAATTCTAATGCAGGAAGATTTGCATTTCGGCACAGTTCACCGGTACAGTGATCATCGGTACATGTACTCCATGTTGGTGGGTACATATATATGCATATGCATTGGTGGGTACATCACCGCACATGTACCCATGTTGGTGTCTCTGCCCGCACGTGTGATTGTGCCCGTGCCTGTTCCCATCCCAGCGACTGTAGCATCCTTCATAGCCATGTCCCCAGTCGTATCAGTCTTCACAACCGCGTCGGTATCTCTACCCACAACAATGCACATGCCCTTGCTTGCACCGTACGCATAGAACGAAGCCAGTAAGGATTGCTGCCAAGGTTGCTATCCTCAAGTGGGTTTGCGAAATAGTGTTCAAACGGATCAAACCAAAAGGTCAAACGAAGCGAGGGAGATAAGCACGTGCAAGACGCATACTTGAAGTGAACGCTACGTTTAATGTAGACATGCTAAGCAATGCACGGCTTTTGTTTTGTTTTTTCTCACCTAATTTCGTTCTCACTTCCACATGAAGAGGAGTATCCGTCAGTACTATGCAGCGACATATTTTTTTCTATGTAATTCCATTAATATCGCAACAAAAACTAACACACCCCTATGGTGGAGTTGTTATGGTGTTCAGCTTTTCAACACGTCGCTGTCGAGGTTCGATATCAGGACGTAGCGGCCAATTGACCAGGGCGATCACAACGAAAAAAGAAATCCATCCATTACATGGGCTAACATGCACGTTGAAGAACCCCTAGTGGGCCAACTTAAAGGGTCAGTAAAGTTAAACAATGAGTCGGTTTAAATTGATAAATTTTACATCGAAAACCATATTGTCATTAATTTCACTATCTAAGCTTTAATATTAGAGGCGAAAGATAAAGGTCAAGTTTAATTTTTAAATTTCGCGCCGAAATCTCCGCGCGTGACTTCACAGATTACAATCTGTGTTTTTCGTATTTTGGCGACAATGGCTCAACGAAGTTTTCCTGAAACTCGGTATGTTAAATCTATGGCCCCTCAGAGGACCATGTACTTCATTTTTGCCGATTAGGAACTACGGAAGGCCAAGTAGACGCCGTGAAAATCTATGACGTCACGGTGATTGATGCGAGAATTTCAAGGCGGCGTCGCCACCCGCATTTTCTTTTTGCGCGTTTTCTCGCTTTCCAAGCGTCTTCTCCCGGCAAGCGTGATGATATTGGTATAGTGAAAGAGTAATTTAATAATACGAGAAAACTCGGTTTTCTCTTTAGGGTTTTTTATAATAATTGCTGGGGTTTAACGTCCCAAAACCACAATACGATTGTGAGGAACGCCGTAGTTGAGTGCTCCGGAAATGTCGACCACCTGGTGTTCTTTAACGGGCACCTAAATCTAAGTACACGGGCCTCAAGCATTTTCGCCTCCATCGAAAATGCGGCCGCCACGGCCGGGATTCGATCCCGCGACCTTCGGGTCAGCAGTCGCGCACCATAACCACTAGACCGTTGTGGCGGCTGTGGTGTCCCTTTAAGCCAGCGTCCCGTCACTACGGCATTTTTCCTGTAGCGACGTTGGATCGTCGGAATCAGTCATACATGCATTCATGTGTATCCTGACAACTTACACTGCGTGTTTTCTAGTTTAGTAAGGGTATAGGTACGGTTAGCAGTTACGTTTTCTAGCTACATCAACGTTATAGAGAAGAAATTTGTTTACTGAAATTTGTTTATTTGTTTACTTTTTCATTCTATACAGTCGAGTTTGGGCTATTGCAGGAGTGGGGATAATATATCGCACTTCAAGTGCAGACAAAAAATGTCACTACACGGTAATTCCTGAACACCTCCTCGTAAAGCATTCCAGTGTTCACCTGTTGAGGGGAAAAACTGTGTTTGAACGGGTCACTTCTACATTGAAATGTTAAAATATTTATTTTGTGAGAGTTACGAATACGTGAAGGATCAGCGAACTTAACGTATTAGTCTTAACAATTTAGGCGTGAAGGGTTCATTAGAGCGTGCAGGAACTTTAAACATTCATTGTGGCAATGTGTTGACAAAGGGTAAGGTTAAGACTAAAAAGGTTAGAGGAAAGCGAAAAATATTTTTCATATCTACGGCGTATCAAATGAACGGCTTTAGACTGTACAGACTCAATCTTGTGAACATCACTTTTCTGAAAAGGGTTTTACACTATAGATGCCTATTCAAGAATTGGCCGAATTAGTGTTCCAGAATGGCTCACCGTGTGTTTTGCGTTGACCCAGATGAGAGTGCGCTGACAACGTATACTGCAGTCTATGCGAAGTGGCCTATACGCCCCGTCCCGTTCCGCGCCGCGCCTCTGATGCTGTACACTATGCGAAAAACGCCGATGCGTGAACGTCCTTTCGATTGTTCTACGGCTGAAGATAAGAATTGTCTTCGTATTTCTCCACTAAGGGCGTCACACCGCCCAAGCAAGAAAGGGAGCTCACGAGAGAAACAATGACCGCGGACGATTAGATAATGGCGAGCTATCGAATGGCACGCGATCGCCCGATAACACAAGGTGGGTAGTACGGTAGTACCACGGTAGGTGGTTATTGCCCCTGTTACACCAAACTTGCCAACAGCATCGTTTCTTAACGACAATGAGTATTTCAGAGTAGTGTACTCAGCGTTGCAGCTAGTTAATTTCTGTACCGGGTGTTTCAAGAAATGTGTCCGAAATCCTCAAAAATCATGGAAATGCGATATTTGTTCGATGCCTTCCCAATTACTTCTTCTGTAGCCGCAGGTATCTTAAGATGGTTAAAGACATCACTTGGGAGAGTAATTAAGAAAGTTAGAATAATTAACTTTTTAAATTAGTGGAGTTAGACTGTTATGTGAAATAGGAGAATGAAGTTCTTCATGCGAAGAATCGATAGTAGCTTTGAGATATAGAAGAAGCGGCCTCTAGTTATTATTGTGGCGTAATGAAATTCAACCAAATTCAACGGTGAAACCGTTGAATTTGGTTGAATTTGGTTGATAAGGAAGTACAATTTTTAAATGGTGTAATCAAATGACACCCTGTCACGACATGTACGCGCCATGTGATCCTTTTTTTGTGTGCATTAACCACACGCGTGACAGAAATAAAACCATTTGTCAGTCAGCGCTCGCGTGTGTGCGTTCCTTTTAGTCCTCCGTCCGGGTCACGCTGCCCACATAGCAAAAGTATGTTTAGTTACCAAGTCGCTCATGCTTGCTGTTTTGAGTCGGGCTGTGTCGAGTAGTAAGGAGAGCGAAGAATTACTGCAGCTGTCGCGCGTGACAGCGTTTGCTTGTAGCTCCTGCTGCTGTAAACAAGAGCGCGGGGGCACGGTAATCAGCCAGGTATTTCAATGTAAAGCAAGAAGACCTGTGAATAAGAGTCAGGGAGAGGTGCGTAGGTGAAGATAACGGAGAGGACGAAGTGTTTTAAAGAGGCGTATTGCGGTGACGTCATAGGGGTGGCCATATTGTTGTGCAGTTGCCAGAATGGGGAAATGCTGTCCGTAATCTCGATTTGCTGATAGCAGCACTATGTGCAATCTTCGAAGAAACCAACAATACGACCCACGTGACAGAACGCGAATCCTTTTTATCGATGAAAGGCTGATGTACTACGTCAGCTGTCTGTGGGTGGTAGAAGGGTAGAGCTTAACAATAATTATGGGGTTTTCAAGTCTCAAAACCACGATATGAATATTATAGGCGCCGTAGTGGACGGCACCGGAAATTTCGACCACCCGGGGTGCTTTAATGTGCGCTGAAATCGCACAGTACACGGGCCTCCAGCATTTTGCCTCCATGGAAATGCGACCGCCACGGCCGAGACTGAACCCTCGTCTTTCGGGTCAGCAGCCGGGCACCGTAACCACTAGAGCTACCCGGCGGCCCAGGGTCACGTCTCTGGGTCGTTCGCAACGCTGGAGCTATGGGTTGGCGAGTAGTGACAACACTGTATTCACTGATGGCTACTGAGGAGCACCACAGGGTGGCAAACCAGTTTTAACGCGGTGACGCTAGAAGTGTCAAAGTGGAAAAGGTGTATATGTGTTATCGATATAAATCTGGCACTACGTAGACGTGTGAAGTGTTGCAGAGGACAGTGTACAGGACAGAAATAAAGTGGTAAATTTTAATCAAATATTAGTTACAAGCCCACTTTCACGCGCTGACTTATATTCTAAACATAAATTAAGTTCTAGCAGGAAGCCGGTTGATTATAGACAGGCAATAAGTGAACTGTAGCCGATGCAGTTAACAAGAGTTTGTTAGAACCGGAAGTGGGAACAGTGAGTGGGAACCGGGAGTGGGAACCGGGAGTGAGCTTAGAACCGAAATCGGGTGCCTAAGAGTCACGTGACAGACAGAAGGTGTATATAGCGGTAATTAAGTGTAGCCCGGAAGTCGCGTGCCGGAAGTAGAATGTGACGTCAAAGGGAAGGGAAGACGTAACGAAAGCTAAAGAAGCGCGAAGCAACGCATGTTAACGCACTTCTTTCGCATTTACCACTTAATCGCTATTCAGTTTTGCTATCATCCTTTTCTACTTCTACTCCCCGGTTTATGTTTTCAAGGGTTCACGTAGACTTCGTAAAGGATATTCGATTTCGGACGATACGTAGGTACAGGGGTCGTAGCTACGGCTTCCAGAGGTATCAATGTTGTTACCTCTCTTCCTTTATTTCAGTGATAAAATTTCTGTGCAGACGATGCGAAAAGAAAGAAGAAAAGGGTCAATGGCATACAATTTCATTGTACTCCGTGTTCACACGAGTTGTTTACTGCCGCGATCCAGGACATGACTGATACTTGCAAGGAGCGCTGACTGTGCAAATTTCGTGTGCGCTGTTATCGCCGTGCAGTACTGTTTAATGTGTGTTATTTGTACCACGAGCACCAGGTGGCCATCTTGTTTCTCATCCAGGCGTATCCGGTTCAGCACTAGCTCCCGCTCTTAAGATTATACATAAAGTCTTCTAAAAAAATACAAAACGACGGCTCTGGTTCGAGTTAAGAGTTATATTAGATACATATGATACAAGAGCACAACATTACTAAAATAAGGTCCAACTAACTGTCAGGATAATTAATGAAAATTAATTTATTGAGTTCATCGAAAGACTGTGAGCAGTTGGGATAATTGCGGCACCTGGCGGAGGAGATCCCAACCACTCGCTTCCTTCTACGTGGCCTCCGGGATCTGCTTTGGCAGTGCGATGAAACACAAAGGCAACCTAATGAATATCACACGCCGACGTGCGAGTGACTACCAGACACATATGTCAAGAATTAGGGTGGCCTGCAGAATGTTTTATTTTTATTTTGAGTAATTAAATTCCGAACACTTGGCTACGCATGTTGTGATCACGTCTGAAGGGCTGCTACTTACTTTCCAGATCCTTGGAGTCGTTCTGTCTGATCTCGCAGCTTTCCCCATGACGTCATCCGGGGCTCGACACGTACACCGGCATTTTCTTTTTCAAGCGGAGCTTGTTGTGAGCTACAGATTTCGATGGCCGCGGCGTGCTCGAACCCGGCGCCGGTGAGTTGCGTATTGGTACGCGCCGTGCTCCCGACCGGGCTGCAGAAATTAGGCGCCTTTTCCTCTTCAAACCACTACCACCAAAACTAGTCGGTCAGGCACTCACGCGCCAACCTTTGCTTGCCGGTTAGAAGAAGGGCTCTCGAATTTTTTCAGAACCTGCTGGCAGTCACGCGTGTTCGATTTTTATGGCACCTTCCCCCCTGTTCCCTCTTTTGTTGATCCCTTCATTTCCCTTACCCAAAAGTAGGGTAGCAAACTGACCGTACATCAGGCTGACGTCTCTGCCCTTCCTTCATTTCTTGATTCTTCTTCTATCGTTATAACAGACAAAGCAATGCCTTCAGAACCTGTGTGTGCGTGTGTGTGTGTGCGTGTGCGTGTGTGTGCGCGCGCGTATGTGTGACGTGCTTTTACATATTATTTTTCTTTATCATTACTTGAGCAGGTGTCACAGCCGCCTATTGTATTGACTACCTGCACATATGTTTGCACACCCTCCTGTTAGGAATGAGAGGTCGTGTGGCAGTTGGGCATCGATTGCTGATCCGATGGTCGCGGGATCGAATCCCGGCCGCAGCGGCCGCATTTCCGATGGGGACGAAAATACTACAGGCCCATGTGCTTATATTTAGGTGCACTTTAAAGAACCCCGGGTGGTGGAAATTTCCGGAGCCCTCCGCTATTGCGTCTCTCATTAACAAATCGTGGTTTTGGGGCGTAAAACCCCGACAGTTACTACTATTATTATTATTATTATTATTATTATTATTATTATTATTATTATTATTATTATTATTATTATTATTATTATTATTATTATTACCGCCGGCTATGACATTGACTATTGTCACATGTGTTTACACACATTGCTTTTAGGAATGAGAGGTCATTTGGCAGTGACGCAACTGGCATGAAAGTGGCCCTGCACGAGCGCTGCAGGAAAGCGTGGTTAGCATACGCCATTGTTCAGTGATTACAAAGTACGCTGAAATAGCACGTGCGGGACCACCCAGTGAATGTTATCACGCCTGCTCGACACTGCGGCCACCAGGTTATCAGTTACTGTCACTGTAACTGATAACAAGACACGTCAGCACCTTTAGACTAGGATCTAACATCACGGCCGGAAAAGAAAAAAAAAAGCGTGTGCTTCCATAGCGTCCATGTCGAGAACTGGACCTTCATACGCGTGCTGAGCTGAGCAGCACTTCAGTTGCCACAGGCAACAACGACGGTCACGCGGTCATATCCAGGCAACAGGGACTTTGTGGCGACGTGAAATGACAAGTGGACTCGATAAAAGATCAGATTGCCATATCAGAAAACGGCTGATGGCCCACAAGCGCACGATCGAGAGAGTTTCAATTATTGGGAAACGGCGCGTAGAAATACGCATATAACCGACGCACGTGCGAGGGCTGCATTTCCGTGCGCTCATCGGCTGAGTTTTTCGTGTACGACGATAAAACATGTGAATTATAAAAGCTTCGTACCCGCCACGGTGGTTTATAGAGGTTCGAGACGGTGCTCGATTGCTGACCCGAAGGTCGCGGGATCGTATCCCGGCCGAGGCTGCCGCATTTCGATGGAGGCGAAATGCTTGAGGCCCGTGTACTTAGGTCTAGGTGCACGTTAAGGAACACCAGGTGGCCCATATTTCCGGAGCCCTCCACTACGGCGTCCCTCATATTCATATCGCGGTTTTGGGGCGTAAAACCCCAACACTTATTATTACTATTATTAAATAAGACCAAGTGGCGAGTGTGGAACACCTCTTCGCCAGGGGGCGCCACAGGACACGTAATCACGATATATGAGCCCTCGAAAAAATTCCCCTTCTTTCGTTTATTCCGGACTTCGTTGCTTTTGGAGACAAACATGCCACGCGCGGCTCTGGAGGCTTTAATGCTCCACATGCGGGCCGCGCACGTGCTCTTAATAGCAGGAAAGCACGACGACGCCGACGCAGACGGCGAAAATGTGCCTCGAGCATCGGTGTGATTGTTATCGCATTGAAAATCGACTTGTATGAAAGTGCTTGTGAGCTTTAGCGATATCCAAGTACTCCAGTTGTGAGTGGCGACTAGAAAATGTACTGTCCACCGCAAAAGTTTGCGGGATGTGCAGCGCGTGGCGGAGCGACGGAAAACTGCATTGCTGCGTCACCTACCGTGATGCGGCGGGTGTTGAGGCTATCGGCCTCGGCGATTAGCGACGGCGCGTTTAGACAACGTGCCGTTGCCGGGTATAATCGCGGAGGCTGCGGCCGATAGCCTCAACACCCGCCGCATCACGGTAGGTGACGCAGCAATGCAGTTTTCTGTCGCTCCGCCACGCGCTGCACATCCCGCAAACTTTTGCGGCCGACAGTACGTACAAAGCATAATTATAGTGAGTTTTAATTAAGTGAAGACAGAGGTGTATTGGTATAAAATTAGGTAATTTTCAGATTTATCGGTGGTCCATGGTAATCCAGTACTGAAGATGTTTTAGCAGTCGTCGCTCGAAGAAAGCGAATAGCTTTCTTTCGTTTGGATGTGAAAACATAGGTAATCGCTAGTTACGCCAGACACCGATGTGGCAAAATCGAGAACTCGAAGAGGAAAAGATGAAAAAAAAAAGGATTCAGAAGCGCCACACACCCACCTGAACGCAAGCCTACAAAGAGTGTCTTCATGGGTAATCAGCACCCACGGAGTACACCAAGATATTTGTTTATGTACTTATACAAATACAAGACAACTTGAGACCAACTCACTGAAGAAGAAAGGCAACGTAAAAATCATACTGGTGTTGTTATTTTGCAAATAACTGTCGTTGTTTTCCTTGATGACAAACCAGTATACAGACGTATGGATGTCACAGTACTGTCCATTCAGTGGGATCACGAGCTCAAAGCGAGCCATGAGATTTTCCGTGGTTCCTTCTTTTCGTTCCGCGACGACTCATGAGAGCATAAATAATGGTCTTGTGAGTAAAGAGATGTTGAGATGAGATGAAGTGGGGAGGGGGCAGGGCAAGGGGAATTGACCCCCCCAGGTCGGAGGTTCGAGTCCAGGTGGCTAGACCCGGTTGGCCTGGTGCGCCTTGTAGAATCCGTAGGCGAACAGCGCGGCGGCCCCGATGCCGGTTCCCAGCAGAACCATGAAGAACGAGAGGCCGCCCGCCGTAGCTGAAATGGCGAAGCGATAACATGAGTCGGCCATCTTGAGAGGTAGTTCGAATTCTATTTGTTTGATTTTGAGAACAGCAGCGTAAAATTTTAGAAAACACGGAAAAACAAACAATGGTACACACAACAAAGGCGTTGGAATTGCGGTGATTAGCATTGCTACAATGCCGGCGTGCTTCGGCAAGAAGTGAATATCATTTGGGAGCGCCCCCCCCCCCCCATTTTAACACGACATGCAACAAGAACTGCATCAAGATTACAATAGAAAATAAAGGTGCGACACGGCTAGTAAAGAAAAATTCAAACCAACTTCATCTTTTACACAATCCAAACAAGATCAGGAAGAAATGGGGCCTTGAAGTACTAAGAAACCATTGAACTTATATAAAAGAAAACTCAAAGGGTCCCCTATGCATTCGCCTAATACCTCTGTCACACGGGCAGCTTTAACTGCGCTTATGCTTAACCGTGGTTTACAGGTTTAACCGCTGTTAAAGCGAACGCGGGTTTGCCATTGCTACACGGGCTCAATTATCTCCGTTGAGCAAGCCGACGTAATCACGTGCTGGTTATGTGGTCAGCAAGAACTTTGGGCACACCCTTGGAAAGTTTCGGGGTACGACACAGCACTTAATTCTAAACCTCCGCTATCCTCCACGACAAAGTATTGGATCGTTCCACCTTCGACTACACATATTCAGTGTTTGCAGCTCTGCGAGGTGGCTAGGCATGAGCAATGTAAAAAGCACTTCCCCTCAAGAAACCTGTAGCGATAATACTGTACCCTCTCGCAACCCCGCCGTGGACGGAATAATCTTTGTTGTTTGCCTTTCCACGGCGACCCTCGTTTTCAACGAGTTTTGCTTGGCTATCGTTCGCCGACTGGAGACGCGTTCCGTGGAAATCCTCTGCGAAGCTGCCGATTAAATTGCGCCGGTTCACGGCTGGTGCGCTCGCAGCTCCGCCATCTTGTCAGCTTCTGGGTTTGTCTTAGACGAGCGCACGGGGGGGGGGGACGCCCCCCCCCTATTCACCTAGGAGGGGGGGGGCAATGTCAGCGCCATACATTGGCATAATTGGGAGGGGGGGCGCTGCGACAAACCTTCGCCCCCCCCCCCCCCCCTGAAGGGGAACACTGCGCACGCCTATGGGGTTTGTGAGAGTAAACCGTGCTTGCCCAGCTCGGTTTGCGATAACCGCGGTTAGGAGACTAACTTGTTGTATCGGCGTGGGCGCCTCAGACACCACGTCGAAGGAACGCCGGGTGCACGCCGGAACGGCGGCCCCGAAGCAGACGAAAGGCACGCAGCAGGGTGCCGAACAGAAGACCGAACGCCCTAGTTTATTATGTACAGTGGAATATATACAGTTGAAGTGCGCCCCCTGGGGGCATGAGAACCGGTTCCCGAAACGGAACCGAAACCACTCTACCACATCATCCCCTCCCTTGAGAGAGAATGTCCGCATAGTCGCTGTCACCTTTAAGTCTAGGGCGCCGACGCCTGTACCGGTGCCATTTCCAAGAAAGTCGTCTGAACTGCAGCCGCCGCCAGCAGTCCGGCGGAGCGAAAGAACCGGCCGGTGAACTCTCCTCCCCTTGAGGAGGAAGCTTCTTCCAGTGCACTTTTGCCACTGTAGGGGCAGGCACATGCACATGATGGCGAGGCTCAGATGGCGCGTGGCTCGGCGCCACCGACGTAGAAACAGTGCACGAAACGGCAACGGGCACAGTCGGCGCAGACGCGACCGGCGGATGCATCTCCGAAGCATGCAGAACAGGAACTGGTACAGGAAACACAGCTGGCACGATCAGCGGATGCACCTCCGGCGCATGTAGAACAGTACCAGTCTCCCGGAAAGCACCAACAGTCGGAGGAAGCACAGCCGGAGCTTGTGCAGCAGCAGGTGGAATGGTAGTAGCAGGCACAACCGGAGTATGGGCTGCTGGGACGCAAGCAGGTGAAGTATGGTCAGTAGCAGTAGACCCAGTCGAAACAGCCATTGTAGCTACGGAAGCACTCCCAGTCGAAGAAATCACAGCCAGAGTATGCCCATCTCCAGGTAACACGGCGGAAGCAGGTACATCAGCAGCACGGGCAAGTGCAGAATGTGAAGCAAGCACGTACTCTGTCTGAGCAGGGATCGTCGTAGTACGGGAAGTCGAAGTATGGCCCGGAAGAACTGGCATGTTTTCCGCAGAAGAACATGTAATCCTTCTCCCATTGAAAACTGCAGCTCTGTGCACGGCAGCACTCATTTGATCTGCATCACCGTCCGAAACCGCCACCGAGGTTCCCGCTGTGCGGCACATCTCGCTGAAGTGTCCTTGCTTGCCACACCTGTTGCAGGTACGACATCGCGCAGGACCCATCCTCGTCGCCAATGTTGTATCGGCGTGGGCGCCTCAGACACCACGTCGAAGGAACGCCGGGTGCACGCCGGAACGGCGGCCCCGAAGCAGACGAAAGGCACGCAGCAGGGTGCCGAACAGAAGACCGAACGCCCTAGTTTATTATGTACAGTGGAATATATACAGTTGAAGTGCGCCCCCTGGGGGCATGAGAACCGGTTCCCGAAACGGAACCGAAACCACTCTACCACATAACTGCGGTTACGTCTGCCGCGTAGCTACCTATTACCGCGCTTAACCCTAACCGTAGTTAGCTTAACCACGGTTAAGGCTGTCCGTGTGACAGGGGTATAAGACGACTGCATGGCGAAAGCCATCTTCTTCTTTTTCTTCTCAGTCCATGTACTAATCCTACTCTCCATCCCTCCGAAAGCTTTCTGCAGCTAACGTGGTTTTGCGCTGCCTCTGGGATCGGCCCGCCTTTGACCAATCGACGATGTGATGTGATGACGTCACAAATTTTGGCGATCTGTGACATCATGATGTCATATGGTGACGTCATCACGTGATGATGACATTTTGCACCACTCATGTTGACGCTGCCGACGGTCAATTTTCGTGTTTGATGAGGCATCTAAGCATTTCGCCTTAAAATGTCCATGATCGTGCATTTTCTTTTTGTTTCGAGGAAAACCTAGACGCCTAAGCACCACCACCAGAAAGACGCGCGAAAAAAGAGCGTCACTTACAACTGATTTTATTCGCAGGAAAGCGGCAGAAAATATGTAGGCTGACGCTCCTGCGCTGCTTCGTTCTGCTGGTGCTGCATAGGCGTCTAGGCTTTTCTCAAAGTTATGTACCAACTAGCCCAGCAACAAGTACTGCTAAGTTACATAGTGTGTTGTACTTCGCATTGCACAGACCGGGGGCGGATGCAGGATTTTTGCGAAGTGGTGGACAGCTTATGGGAGGACCCGACAGGTCTTCTTCTGGGCCTTATACATTCAGAAATGAAATTCACGGTTCGACGGAACGGAAAGTTCATGGCGGAAAAATCAAGCGCCGACCAATCGTTCACACACACACACACACACACACACACACACACACACACACACACACACACACACACACACACACACACACACACACACACACACACACACACACACACACACACACACACACACACACACACACACACACACACACACACACACACACACACACACACACACACACACACACACACACACACACACACACACACACACACACACACACACACACACACACACACACACACACACACGCACACACACACACGCGCGCGCGCGCGCGTCGATCGTGCTACGGGGACCATGTTCACAATTTAAGTAACTACTGTTGAGGCGTTTATTGGACGGTAGTCGGCGACGATATGCAATGGCGACAGTCAAGGCACAAACGCGGACTCAGAGTGCGAGCGCGAAGAGCCAAAGGCGACGACCCACTAGAAGGCTATAGAGAGCGCAACCCATTACTCATTAAAGGCTTCGCTACAATTTCCCCGGGTACGAAAAGGGAGCCGTCCGGCGACCTAACAGCTCGTCACTATGAGTGGGTCACAGTAGGCCTTGAGACGCTCCACGTTGACGATGTCGCGCCCTCGACGGCGCATGTCCGAAGATGGTTCGATGGGTTCGATCACGTAGTTGACCGGGGATGTGCGCTCGACGACCCGGTAGGGGCCTTCGTATTTCGGCAGTAGTTTTGTAGAGAGACCAGTTGCAGTGGTAGGGACCGAGAGCCATACGAGCGCTCCAGGGAGGAACGTGGACTCAGAAGTGGTGGTTGCACCGCGAATGCTCTTCTGCCGCTCTTGTTCCTGCGTTGTAAACGTCTTGGCAAGCTCGCGACACTCTTCCGCAAGCCTGGCTGTATCAGATATCGGCGCACACTCAGTTGAATCCGGCTTGTATGGGAGTATCGTGTCGATGGTGTGCGACGGGTGCCTTCCGTACAATAGGAAGAAGGGTGAAAAACCAGTTGTGCGTTGAGGGGCGGTATTATAGGCGTAGGTGGCGAAGGGCAGAATGGCATCCCAATTTGTGTGATCGGCGGCGACGTACATTGAGAGCATGTCGCCGAGCGTGCGGTTAAAGCGTTCGGTGAGCCCATTCGTCTGCGGGTGGTAAGCGGTAGTTTTGCGGTGAACAGCACGGCACTCTTTTAGAATGGCTTCGACGACTTCCGACAAGAAGACACGGCCTCGATCGCTGAGAAGCTCCTGGGGTGGACCGTGACGCAGCATGAATCGGTGTAGCAGGAAGGAGGCAACATCGCGCGCTGTAGCCGCTGGGAGAGCGGCGGTTTCGGCGTATCGCGTAAGGTGGTCAACAGCGACGATGGCCCAGCGGTTACCAGCCGATGTCAGAGGAAGTGGTCCGTACAAGTCGATGCCCACGCGCCCGAATGGACGGTTCGGGCAAGGTAATGGTTGTAGACCGGCGGGTGACACGTGCGTTGAAGGTTTTCGGCGTTGGCAATCGAGGCAGGAGCGAACGAACTTCTGCACGTAGCGGTACATCCCTCGCCAGAAGTATCGTTGTCGAATGCGGTGGTAAGTTTTGGATACCCCAGAGTGCGCGCATTGTGGATCAGAGTGGAAAGACTCGCATATTTCAGAACGCAGACTGCGGGGTATCACAAGTAGCCACTGGCGGCCGTCGGCGTTATAATTGCGTCGGTGCAGTAGGTCGTCACGAATGGTGAAATGGTGGGCTTGACGACGCAACGCGCGAGTGGTTGGTGTTGCCGACGGATCAGTGAGCAAGTCTATCAGCGAGGCGATCCATTTATCCTTGCGTTGTTCGGTAGCGATGGTGTGAACGTCGATGGAAGAAACAACATTGTTAGGTACCGAGCAGGGGGCATCGTCGTCAGGCAAGGGGGAGCGCGAGAGGGCGTCGGCGTCAGCATGCTGGCGTCCGTTGCGGTACAGCACGCGAATATCGTAGTCCTGTAGGCGAAGTGCCCAGCGGGCGAGGCGGCCTGAGGGATCCTTCAATGACGACAACCAGCATAGTGCATGATGGTCGGTGATGACATCAAATGGGCGGCCATATAAATAGGGTCGGAACTTTGTAAGGGCCCATATGATCGCCAGGCATTCCTTTTCGGTGACGGTGTAATTGGTCTCGGCTTTAGTAAGCGTACGACTTGCATATGCCACGACATATTCAGGGAATCCTGGTTTGCGCTGCGCAAGGACAGCGCCAAGGCCAACACCGCTGGCGTCTGTGTGTACCTCTGCAGGGGCCGTAGGGTCGTAGTGGCGTAGTATGGGAGGCGACGTCAACAAACGACGGAGCTTTGCAAAAGCGTCGTCGCACTCCGACGACGACGAATGGAGGGGCCCGTTACTTCCGAGGAGCTTCGTCAGCGGTGATATGATAGTCGCAAAGTTTCGAATGAAGCGCCGAAAGTAGGAACACAGTCCTACGAAACTGCGCAGTTCTTTGACGGACGTAGGTTTCGGGAACTCGGTCACGGCCCGAAGTTTGGCTGGATCGGGGAGAATTCCGTCCTTGGACACGACGTAGCCGAGTATTGTCAGCTGCCGTGCTGCAAATCGGCACTTCTTTAAATTCAGTTGCAGACCAGCGTCGCTCAAACGCGTCAACACATGCCGGAGGCGTTGAAGATGCGTGGAGAAGTCTGGAGCGAAAACGACTACGTCGTCGAGGTAGCACAAGCACGTGTGCCATTTCAGGTTGCGCAGAACAGTATCCATCATGCGCTCGAAGGTGGCGGGTGCATTACACAGCCCAAACGGCATGACGTTGAATTCGTACAAGCCGTCGGGCGTGACAAAGGCGGTCTTCGGTCGAGCGTCATCAGCCATAGGTACCTGCCAGTACCCTGAGCGCAAATCGATAGACGAAAAGAATTCGGCTCCTTGTAGGCTGTCAATCGCGTCGTCTATTCGCGGTAGCGGATACACGTCCTTACGAGTGGTCTTATTGAGTCGTCGGTAGTCCACACAGAACCGCACAGAACCGTCCTTCTTCGCAACAAGTACGACAGGAGACGCCCAGGGGCTGTTAGATGGTCGAATAACATCGCGTCGAAGCATGTCGTCGACTTGCTCGTTGATTACGCGGCGTTCCGTGGGAGATACGCGATATGGACGTTGCCGCAATGGTGGCTGGGCGCCAGTGTCGATGCGATGCGTAACGGTGGACGTGCGGCCGAGAGAAGTTTGAGCAATATCGAAAGAAGCGCGAAATTCTTCCAAGAGGTCTAGAAGCTGGGAACGCTGGACCGGCGTAAGGTTGTCAGCAATGGAAGAAGCAAATACATCAGCGGGCGATGAACCAGACGTGGTAAAAGAACTGAGCGTGCCGTAACTGGGGCAGTGCGTGCCATCTGGTTCGTCCATAACTTGTGCGTCTTCGAGGGGTTCCACGCTGCCGAGACATTCTCCTCGCACCAACGTAACACTGTACGGAGATGGGTTGATAACAAAAATTGACGTGCTGCCCTGAGTGACTTGCACGGTCGCGAAGGGCACCAGCAAGCCTTTCCTCGTGCAAACACGGTCGCATGGCGAGAGGAGGGCGACGGTGTCGGAGAGACTGGCGCAGTAGACGGACACGGCCGTTGACGAGTATGCAGGCAGTTTGGTGTCGTCTTTGACGAGTACCTTGCTCACAGACGATGGACTGTCAGCCGGCGTCAGATCAGAGAATGGTGAGAGCTCTATTTCGGCGGGTGCGCAATGAATCACGGCGTCGTGGTGGGAGAGAAAATCCCATCCTAGGATGACGACGTGAGAGCATGCTAGAATTATTATCAATTCGACGGCGTACAGAGCATCCTTAATCATGACGCGGGCTGTGCACACCGCTGTAGGGTGAATACTTTGGGCGCTTGCTGTACGGAGGGAGAGCCCGGGAAGTGGCGTCGTCACTTTTCGCAGTAGTCGGCAAAGTTTGGCGTCAATAACGGATACGGCGGCTCCAGTGTCAATAAGGGCAGATGCGCGCACACCGTCCACAAACACGTCTAACACGTTTGATGGGCTTCGCTGAGGGCTTTCGCAGTTCGATAGCGTCGCAGCCCTTGCCTCGTGGACTGCGACGACTAGTTTTCCTGGTCACGTGTGACCGGCCGTGGCCGCATCGGTGACAGTGATCGGCGTCGTGGTGACGGCGAACAGTGGGTAGATGGAGCTGGGCGAGACGACGGTGACGTAGGCGGCGGTGAATCGTAATACGGGCGGCTTGACTGGCTGGGGATGGCTGAGGCTACACGAGGCGGCTGCACGCGATTGCAATAGCGGGCGACATGACTGGCGCAACCACACGCGAAGCAGATCGGGCGGTTGTCAGAAGTGCGCCATCGGTTCGCCGGGGTAGGTCCCATCCATGGAGCAGGACGCGGTCGACGAGGCGTCTGCTGATACGACTGCATGATGGGCTGCATCGGTGGCCTAGGTATGGCGTCGGCAAACGCAGCCGGCCCACTCGCTTCGAAGGCTTGAGGTCTGGCGACGGCTTCGGCGTAAGTAAGTGGGGCAGCCACAGGAATCGCTTGGGGTGACCTGGCTACAACCTGCGCGTAACTGAGCGGCGCAGGTGCCGGAGGGGGCTGGTGGTATTCCGGCATGACCTCCGCGATTTCCTGCTGAATAGCGCGGCGTAAGGGAGCCAGCAGCGTGGTCGACGGCTGTTCAACATGCTGCGGGTGAGGGAAGGCCAGTAGGGAGAACTGGCGGGCAATTTCCTCGCGCACGAATGACTTGATCTCGGCGAGCAAGGCGGACTGATCAGAAATGGCCGACAAGCCTGCGAGATCGGCGTCGCGTGATGGAGGTCGACGGGTCAGCAGTCGCTGCCGGCGCAGCTCCTCGTAGGTTTGGCAGAGCGTGATCACCTCGGCCACAGTACGAGGGTTCTTGGCGAGCAGCATAGTGAAGGCATCGTCGTCGATGCCTTTCAGAACGTGGCGGACCTTGTCAGACTCAGGCATGGCCGCGTCAGCCTTCTTGCACAAGTCCAGGACGTCTTCTATGTAGCTCGTAAAGGACTCACCGGTCTGCTGAGCTCGTTCACGTAAACGTTGTTCGGCTTGCAGTTTACGAACGGCAGGGCGGCCAAACACATCGATGATAGCGGTCTTGAAAGCAGACCACGTGGGGAACTCGGTGGTGTGGTTGTTGTACCACAGGCCCGCCACACCCGCGAGGTAGAAAACCAGGTTGCTGAGTTTGCCTGCCTCGTCCCATTTGTTTGGTACGCTCGTACATCGCAGGCCAGTCCACAACATCGGTCCCATCCGCGCCGGTGAAGATAGGAGGGTCGCGGATGCGAGGGACACCGGGGCATGCGGTCGTGTTGGAAGGAGACGTTTGCTGAGCAGCGTCTTGAGGCATGGTAGTTGGTAGGGTACGGGATCTCAGCTCCAGGGGCATCGAATAGGAGCACAGCACTCTCCATCAATTTGTTGAGGCGTTTATTGGACGGTAGTCGGCGACGATATGCAATGGCGACAGTCAAGGCACAAACGCGGACTCAGAGCGCGAGCGCGAAGAGCCAAAGGCGACGACCCACTAGAAGGCTATAGAGAGCGCAACCCATTACTCATTAAAGGCTTCGCTACACTACTTTTAATCTAATTAAAAAATTACTTTCATTGTGAACAAGGTCCTCGTAGCGGGACCGAAATGTCTTTGTCTTTGTGTGTGAGTGTGTTTTCTAACGATTGGTCGGCGCTTGATTTATCCAAACCCCCTCCCCCCCCCTTGGTCCGCTCGTGATACTGACATGAAAGCACAGAAGGAACAAAAAGTCGACCTTTTGTTATTTTATATCAGTGCAATACTAAGGTCATTACAACCATACACGTCCATCAACTAGACCCGTTTATTGGTTTACTAAATAGAATGTCGCAGGAGACAAGGTTTCGACGGGAGGACTTGTTTTGTTTTGTTGAAACAAAACAAAACAGTGGCTCCAGTGGCGTTCCTCTTACGACGGCGACATTTCGTTGCTTCGAGCCTCAATCTATCTTTCCCTCGACTTCCGTCTTCCGTGGATTGAAGCCAAAATCTTCATTTAAGATTAGGAAAACCGTAGTGAACTCACCGTTACTGTGACCGGACATGCTCACCGCGTAGGCTGTAGGGCGGACAAGGTCAGCTGAAACGAAAAGAGATTGGAAACGTTGGAGAATCACTCGGCGAAGCTTGCAAACGTAATTTTCGAGACTGCGACGATTCGAGATTAGATAGATGAACGGCAATTCGTAATGATATCCCAGGAGTTGTTACCCTGGTATTTATCGCCTGGCTTGTTACTCCAGGTGTCGGGTGATGGCTGAGGCATATGCACTGGCAACATGTATACACAAATAATACTAGTGCGATTATCACGTCGATCGGTGCGGTTGTTATGGTATGATCCGCTCTGAAAGAAATGTGGCAATATAACACACGTGTCTGCCCGATTCGCGCAAGATGGTTTCTACATTACCACTATGGCCCTTGCAAAAAGATGAGTGAATTAACTTCTTTGATTCCATTCGGCATTCAGGCCTCCGAGGTACCCTGTTTTGAAATGAAAGGTTCACTAATTAATTGTTAATTAATTAATTAATTAATTCACCCATTCAATATTACATAAATCTGGCTTAAATTCTGTCTGTTTTATGAAAGGATATGGTTCTTTAAGTTTCCATCTATATTTCTGTCTCTTCACCGTATCTTGTATTTCTCACGTTTCTTTTTTTACTATTGTCATTTTATTGCACGCATTACTGCTTCTCTACATGTATTGTTTACGTGATGCGTTTGCGGTTGTCGTTTGCTCATTTTTGCTTTTTTCGCTCCTGGCCCTCATAATGTACTGACACGCACCGTCAACACACCTCCGATGTAGCTCAGCTGCAGGGCCGTAGCCACGGGGGAGGGGCGAATGGGGGGGTTCAACTCTCCCCCCCCCCCCCAAATTTTCAGCTTTGCTTGCATATATATACACGCGCACATGCAAACGCACGCACGAACATGCATAAAGCATGGTTAAACCCCCTCCCCCCCGTAGAAATTTCTGGCTATGCCCCTGCTCAGCAGGCTGCTGAGGTGTAGCACTGCTGATATTGTCACGTGGTCTTCACGTTGACGAAGGCAGCAGTCCGCGTGTTACAGACTAAACTTCTTTATTTGTGCAAACTTGTGCCCGGGAAATGAAAAGACAAGGTACAAGAAACTTACGCTGTACACTAACAGCCCTCGTGCGCAGGGTTCCCCTTCCGGGGGGGCCGGAGGTAGAGTCACTAGAAAATTTTCCAGTGACTCTAGCCGAAGGTTGATCGCAGCGCCCCCCTCCCTACTAAGTCAGTGTCTGGGGCAGACAATGTATGGGGCAGACGAGGGCGAAATGCAAATAACACCCGTGTGTTTAGGTTTAGGTGCCCGTTAAGGAAGCCCAGGTGGTCGAACTTAATTCGGGGTCCACCACCACGGCCTCCCTCATAATTATGTCGTCATTTTAGCTTGATTACATCTTACCTAGAAGGTACTAAGAATGAATTAGATCGCTGATTAATTGACTGATTCATCGATGTATTTGGTCTTTAATAATTAATTAATTAATTAATTAACGTCAAAATTTCGCATTGCCTCCATGACGTTAATTAAGCATATCCACTCGCGGTTTCCTGTGTAAGGGCCTCATGATCGTATCGTCATTTTTACCTTGAATCATTTTACATTTGTATTTATATTATATTATATTATATTATATTATATTATATTATATTATATTATATTATATTATATTATATTATATTATAATATTATAGTTTATCTTGAAGGTACTAAGCCGAAATGAACTCATTCACTCATTCTTTCATTTAGTCGCTATTTATTTATTTATTTATTTATTTATTTATTTATTTATTTATTTATTTATTTATTTATTTCTTTATTTATTTATTTATCAACATCTTACAGGGCCCTCGTGAGGCATTGTGTAAGGGGGGCAGCACAGCAAATACATAATAGAGAGAAATATACAATAACAATACAATAACGCCGTAATAAGGTAAGGCATGGATTAGTGATTAGTGCAGACTTAATTATTTAAATAAAAGTTTGACGTCGGCTCCGCGATTTTTAATCTTAAAAAAAGCCCATCCACTCACGGTTTCCTGTGTAAGCGTACGTCGAGCAGACTGGCGACATGATGGTCTTCACCGGCTCGTCGCTGTGCACGTACAGGGTGCACGTGCCGACGCCCATGTTCTGCTTGCCGAAGGCGAAACAGAAGTCGAAGTCCTGGCACTCGAACGTCGCCTCCCAGCACTGGCGAGCGCACTCCTCGGCCGAGACCTTGCTGATGACGGTGAACTGCTGGCGGCCCGTGATCCGCTGGTTCTTCGTCTTTTTGAAGTCGTACAGGTACTTCTCTGGAACCGAGAGAGATAGAGAGAGAGAGAGAAAGAAAGATACGGTTCATCGTCAAATAACTAACACTGGTAAAGGCCCGAACATACGTACGCGTTGCAGCGCGTCAACGCGTGACTTTTTGACGCGGCGTCGCGCCCTCACCCTATGGGGAGAGAGGGCGCGCAGCTTCGCGTAGCCGCGCGCCCTCTCTCCCCATAGGGAGAGGGCGCGACGCCGCGTCAGAAAGTCACGCGTTGACGCGCTGCAACGCGTACGTATGTTCGGGCCTTTATGTTCGATGAGTAGACTGCGCTAGTGTCTACGGGAGCTGCAGCGCATGACGCTTTAGCCATTATGGGAATGATGGGTAGTAGGTGGATTTGCCTAAGCTTCGTTCTTTCGGCTCCGACTGGCTCCCTGCGGCCCGCAGCCGCTTTGTCGCAAAACGAACTTCAGCAAAACGTTTAGCAGTCTCACTTGGCCACCTGGACCCTTTCGGGCTCACCAATTCCAATCAGCTCACGAGGATCACAACGAGCCGTTCTTTTGTCCTAAACAAAAGCCGATACACAATAATAATAATAATAATAATAATAATATAATAATAATAATAATAATAATAATAATAATAATAATAATAATAATAATAATAATAATAATAATAATAATAATCAATCAATCAATGATTTATTTAACGTGCCCAGGAATAACCGTAAGGTCTTTGTGCTGGCGCACGCAAAAAAAAAACAATAAAAATAAACAATACAATACAGACAGTTTTCAGAAATAAAATAATAATAATAATAATAATAATAATAATAATAATAATAATAATAATAATAATAATAATAATAATAATAATAATAATAATTTATCGAGTTGTTTTGGTTTTTATTATTTGTCCCCAACTCACCTAGTCACGCTTCAATCCTATGCCGCACGTTGATGAGCACCTCTCATGAAGCTTGCATTATATCGCGGAATAATAATAATAATCAATCAAACGTTTATTTAACGTGCCCAGGAACAACCGTAATGTCTTTGTACTGGCGCGCGAAAAAAAGAAGAAAAAAAACCAAAGGCCAACATTCATAATAAAATATCAGGGATAAAAAACGTTATAAAATTGCACATATACAACTATGCGCAGGCAGAAAAAAAAATATCAACAGTGTACGAGGCTATGTAAGTACAGTGCAAAGCTCGGAGCAGAACAACGACTGGGAGCTGTGAAAAACATCGAGCTCCAAAAAGTAAGCATTGTAAAGACGTTTTATCCTGCCAGTGGTCGAACGTTCACACAGGCAGGCGGTTACATGAAAAGGTCTATTCTCTCTGGTCAGCTTACGTGGAATTCGGAATTTAAGACAGTTGAGCAGTACAGGGCAGGATATGATACCATGCACAAGCTTGTAAAGAAATAACAGATCAGCGCGATTTCGTCGGTAGCAAAGTGATGGCAGTGATAGTAATCCAGCAGCGTTAGAACGAGATTCAGAGTCATTTCTAGCGAAACGATGGTTGTAAATGCTTAGGAATTTTTTCTGGACTCGCTCAATGGCGTTGCTGCTGGAATTAGGAATGCCATTTCAGATCACAGATGCATACTCAAGTTGAGGAAGACATAGCGCGGTGTACAATTTTCGCAAGGGCATAGGAGAATGGAATTCTCTAGACATTCTGCAACACAGCCTAGGGTGCGAAGACCCCGCAAAGCAACACGCTTAGCGTGAGCAGAAAAGTGTAAGGTGCTATCAAAAAGAACACCTAGATCATTGATCTCACATACCTTGCACAACGATACAGAATTGACAGAATATAAAAAAAGGCACACTAGATGTTTTTCGAGTGAAACTCATTACCTTTGTTTTTGAAATATTTAGGGAAAGGTTATTGCTCCTGCACCATTCAGAAAAAGAATACTAATCAGATTGCAGCAAGCGACAATCGATAATTGAATGAATTTCCTTAAATATCTTTAAGTCATCGGCATACAAAAGGAAAGAAGAATTCCGAATGACAGAAGAAACATCGTTAACATAAATTAACATAATAATAATTGTAGGAATTTTACGTCCCAAAAACACGATATGATTAGGAGGGACGCCGGTAGTGGAGTGCCCCGAAAATTTCGGCCACTTGGGGTTCTTTAAAGGGGTCATGAAGCACCCCTTGGGCTGATTGAAAAAACACATCCTGCGGAAAGCTGACACGGCTATGAACTGCTCTGCCAAATATTACAGTCGTGCGCGCCGCGTAATGGCCACAAGCGGAGCGCGAAGTTGCCGTTTCCCCAGGCACCCTCTTTTCAAACAGAGGCCGGTTCTCACTCTCGTCGGTGGGCGGGGCGTCTGTCCGCTGTACGTCGCAAGAGACATAGCATGCTTATTGGCCGATAGCCGACGTAAATCGAGAGCAGCGTTCGGATCAGATGCGCTTCTTGCCGCGGGGTGCCGCCACTTACCGGCGCCGCACTCCTCAGTACGTGGTAGCCGCACTCGCGCAAGCGAATCACAGCGGGAGAGCGATCGCGTTTCATGACGCGCGCTGGCGTAACTTCTTTCCCCCATGCCATCCCTCCCTGTCTAGCTTCCAGTGCGCTCGTCGGCACGAGAAAAGAGAGAAAGCGCTGGGAGCGTGCGCCAAACCCCCGTAACTTGACGGGGGGAGCGTGCGCCAAACCCCCGTAACTTGATTCTTGACGGATTCGAGAAATTTTGCGGCAATCGATTCGGGAGGCAGTACACTCCGATACTGAGGCCATTAGATCATTACTTGGAAAAGTGCTTCATGACCCCTTTAACGTGCACCTAAATCTAAGTGCACGGGCCTCTACCATTTCGCCTCCATCGAAATGCGGCCGCCGCAGCCTCCATTCGATCCCGCGACCTTCGGGTCAGCAGTCGAGCACCATAGCCACTATATAGACCACCGTGGCGGGTTTGATGAGGCATCTAGGGCTTTCGGCTTTATAATAATAATAATAATAATAATAATAATAATAATAATAATAATAATAATAATAATAATAATAATAATAATAATAATAATAATAATAATAATAATAATAATAACCAATCAATCAAACGTTTATTTAATGTGTCTAGGAACAACCGTAAGGTCTTTGTACTGGCGCACGAAAAAGAAACCAAAGGCCAACATTCATAATAAAATATCAGGGATAAAAAACGTTATAAAATTGCACATATACAACTATGCGCAGGCAGAAAAAAAATATCAACAGTGTACGAGGCTATGTAAGTACAGTGCAAAGCTCGGAGCAGAACAACGACTGGGAGCTGTGAAAAACATCGAGCTCCAAAAAGTAAGCATTGTAAAGACGTTGTATCCTGCCAATGGTCGAATGTTCACAGAGGCAGGCGGTTACATGAAAAGGTCTATTCTCTCTGGTCAGCTTACGTGGAATTCGGAAATTAAGACAGTTGAGCAGTACAGGGCAGGATATGATACCATGCACAAGCTTGTAAAGAAATAACAGATCAGCGCGATTTAATAATAATCAGTGCGAATAATAATAAATAATAAATAATAATAATAATAATGGTATCACGAGGTGTACTACGTCACTCACTCGAGTAATGGAAGCACTTCTCGGCGTTCTTGGCGTCCAGCTTGGCGGGGTCACCGTACTCGCGCAGGTGGGTGTCGTGCAGACGGCACACCGTGGCGGGGTCTCGGGTCATGGTGCAGTAGTCGAACGACTTGCACTCGAACTCGCTCTCGGAGAGGCACAGCCGAGCGCAGTCCTCGTTCGCCGGAACGTCGGCGAACTTCCGTGCCTTCATGTCCAGCGACATGCCCTCGAACACGTTGAAGCTGTTAGTGTACGTCTCTGCAAGGCACAACGTAGAGCATGCGATTGATAACCTGTAACGTATTGTCGGCTTGATATGCTTCCGTAATTCACGAGCAAGTGTCACGATTTTCATGTTACCATGTGTCAGTTCGTCATACAGAAATGTCTCGTCATACCAGTTTTGGTATGTATCCATTCAATTAAACGGCCACGAGCGCCCCGAGACCATCTAATGTAAATCACGCTGTGCATGACATGTGTGTCATGATTTGCACATTAGGACCGGTCACTTGTGTCACAGCACCAAGTAGCATAATTAGCTTAATCAGCTCAATTGGCCGAATTTGCATATTCGAGGCATGGTCTCAATTAGCTTGCATCCCAAGTCAACCTAGACTTAATCCGCTAGTTATCCTAATTAACACTAATTAGGCTCAGCCTTAATTATTCTTAACTAGGCTTAGCTCAGCACATCAGTATTCGATATCAGGCGTGTACTCACTGGAGAAGATGGCGCACTTGGTCTGTTTCTCCGTGACGGCGGTAGGGGGCGTCCGTTCGGTGCTCAGTACACACTCGTTGTCCACCAGGCAGGAAGAGAACGCGCGGCAGTCGTCCCTGTCCCGGCAGATGTCGGCGCAGTCCTCCAACGCGAACCTTCCGGCGGGCGTCGCAGAATCGGCACTCGTTTTGATGCGCACGCCCATAGCGGTGGAGTCGAAACCCGGCACGCTTGGACCGACTGTCGAGCAAGCAAAGGGAATTCAATGAACCTGTACGTCAGCTCCTAAAGGGGAACTGATACGAAAATTTTCAGTTGTCGTTTTTTTTTGGCAGCGAATCTTTTGTTGATCGCCGTATAGTTTGTGCGGTGTCGCAAAAAACCACAGGTGGATATGCACCACAGGAATTGAAAAAGCCCCACTACCGAGGACAGCAGGTGCGAGCGCTGAACGAAAACAGTGCTCCGCGAAGTGGAGCACGTGAAACACGTGAAAGAGAGAGAGAGAGATAAAGAAAGAGATAAAAAGAAAATAGAGAGACAGAGAGAAAGCGATATAAAGAAAGAGGAAGAGGAAAATAGAGAGAAGGGAATGAAGACATAAAAAGATAGAAAAAAACGTAGAAATAGAGAGAAAGACATAGAAAGAAACAGGCACGAAAAGGAGATAGAAAGGACAAAAAGAGGCAGACAGAGACAAAGAGATAGAAATCAAGATAGAAATACATATAAAGAGAGAGAAAATGTAGAACGAAGCAGAGAGAGAGAAAGAAATGGAAGAAAGAGAAATAAAGATAGAAAGCGAGAGAAAGAAAGAAATAGGAACAAACAGATACAAAAAAGACATACAATAAACGGAGAGAAAGATAAAGAAAGAGAAGAAAGATAGAAAAAATATAGAGAAACAAGGAAGGCCACCCAGCTGCGCTCTTCCTCCAGGCTTGACAACATTAGTGAAAAGCTGCCATTTTTTTTTTTTTGCGTCAAATGCAAGGCCATGCCCTAAAGAGCCTAGAAAATGTATTGGTGTGCGCGAGTGCACCCTGAAAAATTAATTACAACCTGATTTTAAAAGGTCGTTTGGTTTCCTACTTCAGCCTGACGTCACGACACGGTGTGAGCTTTTCGTCGCGTGATATCGCAAGGTATCGTGACGTTACTACGGCCGCTTGGCTCCGTTGCTGACGCACGAACGGCCATTTTGAATATCTTGGCGGCTGACGTCCTCACAACCATGCAGCTATACTGATGCGTTAAGCCACCAGAATTGACACTGTAGCGCGACGTCACGATAAAGTAGATATCAGTAGGTGCGCCATGCGAAAATGGACATTAATGTCAAAATAAAATATCTTATCAGCCTTTACTGAGCTTGACACTTGCGCAGAGTCGTCTCTGCATACAAGAGATTTGTATGACAGTGTAAACTCGCCTTCGGTAATTGGAGTCAACACCACTTTAAGAGGTATATTCGTCAGCAGTATGAAAGTGAACCCTGAGTTCGTGTCCGAGCAACGCTTACTCGTGATATGCCGATATGAGCGAGCGAGGAAGATGCGGATATGAATGTGACGTTTTGATTTAGAAGATGTGCCTTTCTGATTGAACGTTTAGTGGTATAAACACTTTCTACGCTCGGCATATGCGTCAAACCAATATGACCTCCTTAAGGTGATATCACTGTTTCCTTTCATATTGTTCATGACTGTACATCGGTATTGCACTAGTGATGCAGAACTATATCGGTAAATTGACTATCGATAGTATCGATAGTTTTCTTTAAGCTATCTATAGTGTAGACAAACTGTCGATAGTGCAATAGGTAGTACCATGGTTAATATTACTAGCGGTATTACGGCCACGCGTGTTTATTGCTTTGTTTTGGTGCATTCGGGTTTCACCCAAAAAAACTGTTAGCAACGTTTGACGCAGACCGCGCCGTAATGTTTGATAAGCTTCACGATCGTTTGAGATCATTCTGTTAAGATTACGCGCCGCACGCGAATAGGGAAGTTTACTCGAGAGCTTACGCGAACACCAGCGATAACGCTGGAAGGTTCGATGACTGATGTATAAAAGACGACGCGTTGCACCGATGCTCAGATTACTCGACGGCCGACGACTGCTCTCGCCGCTATCAGTGCGCAGCGTGTATCGCTTGTATTTTGAGCTTTGATTTTCTGGGCACAAGTTCGCCCAAATAAAGAGCTCCGTATTTCTCAGTCTTGCTGCAGCATTCTTCACCGTCACAACCACGTGACAATATTATCGATAGTGGTGTGAATAATTATGCTCTTGCTGGCCATCCATATTGCCAAATATTTTCAATAGCCTACGATCAGCTTCGCTTAATTTATGAGCAATTTTTGGCGAGAGAAATAAGTTATTTCCGCCGTGAAAATGGCGGAATATGTCCATCAATAAATTCACATCTAGAAGCAACCAGTTGCACCTTACAATTAACAAACTTAGTTCCTGATATTTTTTTTATTATTTTGAAATCATAAAATGCAGTATGCAGCATAAATTTGAAGCCGCGCAGTTCGACCACATGTAGCACTTTCCTTTCCGCTGCAACCGAACAGTTTGACTTTACGATCATGTGTGAGCAAAGCACTCGGGTGAAGAACACAAGCATGTCAACCTTCTTGCCCTTCAGCCTGCTCCTCCGGCTCCCCTATGTACCACGCGCGCGGGGAACCAAGTTTATTCTGCAATGAGTTCGTGCTGGTTGATTTTATAGTGTCGATAGTACCATCGAATTTTTTACTATCGATGGCGCTATCGATAGTATATTTCACCATCGATAGTTCGATAGTGACTCAGCTATCGATAGTATCGATAGTACCATCGATAGTTCTGCATGACTATATTGCACACAAAAGTCGTTTCAGCACGGCTACTGTAGAACAGTGACCCCATACACTGAAGCGAAATACGGGATGTCATCTTTTAAAGGACGCCTTTGTACGCGCGAATATATCTTAGCAAGCATACCTCGCGATTTCTGAACGATGAAGCCTAAGCGGTGATGTCCTGCCCTACCGTATTTACAAACAAACTACCAACACTGCTTCGCGCAGGCTAATTTCGACCTGTGTTACTAATTGCTGTGTTATGATTACTAAACATTGCTAACCCTGGCTGGTTTTGACTTGACAATGATTATTGCCGTCTAGTTTTGCACTGTGTCAGTTTTAGCTTGTTGAACATACTTGTGTGTGGGTTGGGGGGGGGGGGGGTGTTACAAGTGGGGAAAGTGATACAGAAAGAGGTCCCTTAGTATGAACACTGCAATGGGGCCTTTGTGACGGCTAAGTTACGGCTAAGTTGCGGCTAAGTTGCGGCTAAATTATGGCTAAGCTACGGCTAAGTTGCGGCTAAGTTGCGGCTAACTTGCGGCTAAATTACGGCTAATTTACGGCTAAGTTGCGGCTAAGTTGCGGCTAAGTTACGGCTATGTTGCGGCTAAGTTGCGGCTAAGTTACGGCTAAGTTGCGGCTAAGTTGCGGCTAAGTTGCGGCTAAGTTACGGCTAAATTACGGCTAAGTTGCGGCTAAGTTCCGGCTAAATTACGGCTAAGTTACGGCTAAATTACGGCTAAGTTGCGGCTAAGTTGCGGCTAAGTTGCGGCTAAATTACGGCTAAGTTACGGCTAAGTTGCGGCTAAGTTGCGGCTAAATTACGGCTAAGTTATGGCTAAGTTATGGCTAAGTTGCGGCTAAGTGAAGAAGTGACGGTTAGCGTTGGCGAGTGATGGTTAATGTCAGCTGATGTAGATTATCCACTTTTAAAAACATAAACATTTGAATGAATGAATGAATGAATGAATGAATGAATGAATGAATGAATGAATGAATGAATGAATGAATGAATGAATGAATGAATGAATGAACCTACTTCTCTTATGTCTCTCGCGGGTTTCTTTATCGCTGGCGCCGAATGTCTCGGAAAGCGATCCAATGGAATCGTCTGTAGTCTCGGCAGTCAGTGTCAAAACCTTCTGAAATAAGAGAGAGAAAGAGAGAGAGAGAAATTCTTTAATTAAATGCAGGAGATGTTAGCCTGGCTATTCGTCTGACATGCTACTCCAGGTGCTGTGGGATGATTATGATATATACACTGAGAAACACTTAACAGCACACACACACACACACACACACACACACACACACACACACACACACACACACACACACACACACACACACACACACACACACACACACACACGCACGCACGCACGCACGCACACGTACACACACACACACGCACGCGCACACACACATACACACACGCACGCGCACACACACATACACACACACACACACGCACACATGCGCGCGCGCGCACGGTGACCTTCAAGAACCATACGATAATTCGTTTAAACCTGTGAGCACGTTTCGTTTCCAACACATTTCAGCGCTTCGTTATTGTTTATTATTATTTTTTAACCGCCCGCCTGCCCCGCCACTGCGCACGCCTATGATAGTAACTGTAGCGTCCTAGTCAGGCCCTTAGCCAGGAATTTTTTTCGAAGGGCGGGAGGGGGGGGGGGGGGGCACTTGCTGAAAACCTTGACGATTTGAAAAAAAAAACACCAATTTTTATTATTTCTTTTTGGTAAAAACACCTACTTCACCAAAAGACCCCCCCCCCCCTCTCGCTACGGGCCTGGTCCTAGTATAGCATCATATGTTGCATTGTTGCATTAGTAGCAATTACAACGGCAGAACGAAAGATGACGAACTTACTCCGAAACCAGTGTCGCGGTGTCGAACAAGAAGGACGAATTTGGTGTCGGCGACCGCTTGCACAACTTTCTGGATGGCGTCCAGAGTTATGGGCAGTTTGCGGGCCAAGCCCAGCGCTGTCTCTGCGTCGCACAGAAGAAAAAAAAGTAAGCAATGGGTGTTCCTTATAGGTTACACAGTAAAATAAATCAAACGACAACAAAACCACTGCATTGTACTTAACCCGCCACGGTGGTCTAGTGGCTGTATGCTCGACTTCTGACCCGAAGGTCGCGGGATTCGAACCCCGGAGGCATTCGATGGAGGCGAAATGCTCTAGGTCCGTGTACTCAGATTTAGGTGCACTTTAAAGAACACCAGAGGATCAAAATCTTCAGAGCCCTCTACTATGGCGTCTCTCATAATCAAATCGTGGTTTCGGGACATAAAATCCCAACAATTACTATTAAGTGGATTGAACTGGACAGCATAAAGTTAACAGCTTTCTTCGTCATCCATTCTATACATTTAAACGAAAGAAGAGTAATCTATATAGGGCCAGCCTTTTTTCTTTCTTTTTAGTTAGTCACAAGTCACAACGTAATTAATATAATAATAATTGTTGGGGTTTTACGGCTCAAAACCACGATATGATTATGAGGAACGCAGTAGTGGAGGGCTCGGGAAATATTGACCATCTCGTGTTGTTCAGCGTGCACCTAAATCTGAGCACACGGGCCTCCAGAATTTCACCTCCATCGAAATGCGGCCGCCGCCGCCGGGATTCGATCCCGTAAACTTCGGGTCAGCAGCCGCACAACCAAAACCAGCGACTACCACGGTGGGACACAATATAACATTGACGTGGCCAGTGGGGTTCAACCTCCATCCTTCCCTGAAAAAGTTTCAGCTTGCATGTGTACATATACACGCACACATACAAACACACGCATAAACCTACATTAAAGGGACACTAAAGAGAAACAATGAATCGGTTTCGATCGATGAATTGTGTTCTGAGAACCATAATGTCGCTAATTTCGCCATCACAGGTTTATTAATAGAGGAGAAAATAAAGTTCAAAGTCTCATTTTTAAATTTCGCGCCGAAATCTCCCCGAGTGACGTCACGGACTGCAAAGGGTATTTATCGTATTTTGGCGCCATTGGCTCAACAAAATTACCCCAAACTTGGTATGCTAAGTCTATGGCCCCCTCAGAGAACAATGTACTTTATTTTTACCGACTAGGAACTACGTAGTCCCTAGTAGGCGCCGTCAAAACATGTGACGTCACGGCGAATGGTGCGGAAACTTCAAGGTGGTGTCGCCACCAACATTTTGTTTTTGCGCGTTTTCTCGCTTACTAAGCGTCTTCTCGCAGCAAGCGTGGTGTTTTTGGTATCGTGAAAGAGTACTTTACTAATATCAGAAAAATTGTTTTGCTCTTTAGTGTCCCTTTAAGGGTAGTGGAAGAACCCCCCCCCCCCACCACTCGCCCCCCAAACAGAAAATAATGACGCATTTCCGGCCTGCACCCCTGCAACCTCACTGTTGGAGCAATGTATGGGTGACAAGGCTTCAGTCAGGCAGACAGTGTTCTGCCTTTAGCCTTGCCATCCAAGACTCGCTCTGCGTCTGAAATAAAATCAATCAATCAATCAATCAATCAATCAATCAATCAATCAATCAATCAATCAATCAATCAACCTAATGAAAACCGACAACGAAGCTGAGGAAGGCACAGGGATAATTCTTCGTAACCTTTTCACTGTATCGCAGTAAATTTTCACATAAAGAAAATATGAAGCAAAGTGGACGAAAAAGCTCCCTTTCAATCGGTGGGATCGGAAGCCCCAATTTTCGAATTACGCGTTATTCGAAGGTTGTGCGTTCGGATCCCTCCGACGGAAAGGGGGCTTCTTTCGTCCACTTTAATTCATTACTACTTATGCTGTAATTACTAAACTACAGTTAAAAAACAACAAATATTGTTTCCAATTCTTTCCTTGGCTTAATTGTCTGTTGGTTTCAATTGGCCGTGTCTAACAAAAGAACCCGCACCAGTCACTGGGCACAAGAAAGGAAGGACACAGTACAAGCGCTGCTGGTGTATATTTTGCTCGTCTATCTGATCGTGTATATTTTTTCAACGTCATTTCCGTGACGGAATTTCGTCACTGAAATCTTGGTGGACCCGGCATAAAACACTTTCGTTTTAAAAAATGAATTGAGGTGGACGAAAAAACAACCCGCCGGTGTTGGGGACCTTTCTTGTGCTCCGTCTTGTTTGCGCTGACTGTTTTAAAATAAGCATCAGTCACTGGGATGTCATAGACTTTGACGGCGTCCACTTGGGCTTACATAGTTCCTAATCGGTTAAAATGAAGTACATTGCCCTCTGAAGGGGCGATAGACTTAACATATGGAGTTTCAGGAAATTTCGTTCAGCCAATGTCACTAATAAAAGAAAACAAAACACTTTGGAATCCATGACGTCACGTGCGGAGTTTTCGGCGCGTAACTTGAAAATGAAATTTTGACCTTGATTTTCTCCTCTATTTTTAAGCCTACGATGGTGAAATTAACGACAGTAGACTTCGCGGAGTATAATTTACCTGTCTAAATTGATTCATTGTTTCACTTCGGTGTCTCTTTAAGGAAAAAATGAATTGAGGTGGACGAAAAAACAACCCGCCGGCGTTGGGGACCGAACACAAAACCTTCGCACTGGCACGGGCGTTCGACTATACCGACTCAACAGGGGCGCAGCCAGAAATTTTCTTCGGGGGGGGAGGCACCTCCTTGATCTGAAGTGGGGGCCGGGCAGGCAAATGTGATCGAGTGTCATTTTGAGCTCTGTATGCAATGACAAAAAAATTTCCGAGGTAGGGGGGGGGGCGGACCTGGTGTGCCTCCCCCCCCCCCCCCTCTGGCTACGACACTGCGACTCGAGTGCACTTGAGTGGGTCCTTACTTGCGTAAACGTCGCAGTCGACGGACTTTTCCAAGTTGTGCGTGTCGTCCTCGCTGTACATCGATGTGGTGTAGCACGACGCACCGCAGTACGCCACGGCTCTGCAAACGAAACAGTCGCCTACTATGATTTTTCGACAGCTACCTCAAAAACTGTAACGAAGAGAAGAAAAATAAAACCGGGAAAATAATCAGGTTTGACGACTTTGGAAAGTCCCCCTAATTCAAGATCTCCCTTTTCGTCAGCTCCAGTTTTCCCATACAGAGAGATTCCCCTTCAGGTGTCCCCGGCCGCCATTATCGACAGAAAACATGCGCGCCATAACCGCAAACATAAAAAATGACGTGATATGCCCGACTTAGCAATGAATGGTATGGGGCAGAATTGGCGCCTCCCTTTATATGATTAGGTTGCGATCGCACCCTGTGCCCCCCCCCCCCCCTCCCCGTGGGCACGCCTTTGATTACAATGGTAAAGGAAGACAGAGGATGTTCCTCTTAACGAAGAAAATATTGTGTTAAGCGTTCTTTCCCAGTGGATTGTTTTAGTAAAACTCCCTTAACGCGTACTATGACTTGTACACACAAACGCTTACTTGCATTCAGGGCCACTGCTGGAGCATATTTTGAGACAGTCCTGGAGCGGGAGCACGGCCTCAGTGTACTCCGTGTCCTTGAAGGCGAAGTTGGCTTTCTTGACGTAATCATCTGTCAAGAACCAGTCCCGAGTCAGGCGTATCGAGTGTTAAACGTCTCTTTGGTTCATCTCGATTTGAATTGTAGAGCGCGAAATACAACACTGACGACGAAGAAGTCACACGGACAGCCCCGGCTCCCAACCGAGGGTTTAATGTGTACGAAATGAACGCGAATGTGCACACGCATGTGATGAAAATTGACTTAAAAGACCAGGGTCTCTATTCACAAAAACGTCTTACGCTAAACGTATTCCTGAGAGAATATTTTAGGTAATCACGATGCGGGACGCGTCATCAGCTAGGCCCATTGTCCAATGGGAAAACACACTTACGTAAGGGAAGTTATGTGAATTCGGCCCCAGATACAAGAAAGTTGCTTAGAATTTGTAGACTCAAATTTGTAAACGTTATTTTCCGCGATATTGTTCGACGTTTCATCATGACCTTGGGGTTCGTAAGTCACACCTGATTTGGTAGAAACTGTTTAGTCTTCTAACAGCGCTCGGCTTTTTTTTTTTTTTTTCATTGCAATACGTACCGATGATAGCTGGGCGTTCCAGAATGAGTGCCGTCACAAACACCATGTTGCTTGTGTAGTCAATCTGAAGAAAAACGAAGAAAAAAAAAGTGGTCAGCTTATATCGATATGTCCTAACATGGCAAGAGATCAGGAGACGGAGGCTTGGAGAGATGGGCTGCTGGCATGAATAGTGGTTCGTAAGGAAAGGAAAAAGGCACTATTTTCTGCAGCCCTTGCGGGAGCACGGTTCAGCGCCTTATAGGGGTGGGGGTAAGGGGGGAATAAAAGAAAAGTAGAAGGAAATAGAGAAGGAAGTGATAGGGGGTCGGCACGCGCGACGAAGAGAAAATAAGACAGGAACGATGGGAGCCGGTCACAGGAGTTCGAGGGACGGGACCACGATTCGGCCAGGGGCACGACGCGCGTCGGTGACGAGGCGGCGAAGGCCCCGCCGATGAGAGGCGCACGGCATAGCGGACGAGGCAACCGTCACGGGGCGTCGACGGCGAGAGGCGCGAGTACGTCCTGAGCGGACAAACAGGGCATCGCGGGCGACACGTCCGTCTCGCGTGAAGTCCTCCGAGCAACTCGGCTGTCGCTGGAAACAACGTTTCGACAAGTGGTCTTGCCTTCTTCAACGCGATAAGTTGCTGTCTTGAAGAAAACGTTGCTTTCAGCGACAGCCCTTGTTCAAAGATCTTCATTATGCCCTGACGCTCAAACCTCATGCCATCGGTTCATTACGTACAATCCTTAGTTATCGTAACTGACTATCAATAATTTACTCTGTCAGTGCCAGCTTTCACAGTATGAGTACGCTGACCTGTCCTTGAAGAGTTTTCGCTCGTACATAGCGACGTATACAGGCATCTTCAATGACGTCATTAATTAAGTGTAGATGGGCGCGTGAATGACTATTTGCTGAAGCATATGTCACACTTCAACGTTTGTCGAGTGTCGTCAAGCGAGGATCAGTTTTTACACAGAAAGGAAATTTATTTTACGCACCGATATTCTTGCAATATTATAATAGTGGCCGATGATTAGTATAGACGTGTACGAGATAAGGAAATCTGTGGTCCTAAAGTAAGGTAAACTTACGCAAGACGTGGTCAATTTGAGATTGCTAAAAGAGGTTTTCGTCTTAGAGTGGACATAGTATGATAGCGTTATTATTATTATTATTATTATTATTATTATTATTATTATTATTATTATTATTATTATTATTATTATTATTATTATTATTATTATTATTATTATTATTATTATTATTATCTCGTTCCTCAGCGACGAGGTATCCCAACTACGCGAAGACAACGAGCGGCTCCGTAAGGATCATTCCCGCGGTGTTGAACAACAAGCTCGCGTGGTCGCCTCCCTTCGTGCAGAGGTCCGCTTCCTGCGTGAGGAGCTGACGCGCCGCACGGCCGCCGTGGCAGTGAAGGCACCTGTGAAACCCCCAGCGCATGTGACCGTTGACCCGTCTGTGAGCTCCAAGCAACCTGCGTTCTCCGAACAACCCCTCTCCAAAATTCTTTCATCTTCGGCTTCGCCGCCAGCTGACGTAGACACGTCGGAGCGTGTCAGTGTGATGCCTGTGACAGCCTCTTCTGCAGCGGTGACTGAGGGTGAAAGAAAGAAGAAACCCGCCTCGTTTGGAGTTATGAAAACATCCACTATATCTGTAGCTCAACGGCCACAAAGGCCACAATGGCCAAAGGCCATTTTTGTTACGAAGCTGAGCCCGGACACCACTACTGCTGACATTAAAAAACACATTGCTTCATTGGATCTGTCTCCCATCTCCTGCCGGCGACTTCAAACAAAGTTCCAGTCATATTCTTCATTCTATATTGAAGTTGACGAGGAAACACTACAACGCCTGAATGACCCTTCGATGTGGCCCCTCGGATGCCTCTTCAAGCCATTTCGTGGGGAGCTGCGCGATGACATGCTTCATCCCTCTGAGATAGTGACTGGAATCCAAAGTGCCGTGTGACGTAGACATATTCTACCAAAATGCTCGGGGTCTGCGTACCAAGACACTCGAGTTTTTCTCTAATGTTCTTTCGTCTGCTTTTCCTATTATTGCTATCTCTGAAACCTGGCTCGGCACTGAAATTCCCTCATCTGACTTTTTTCCCCCGACCTACACCACCTTCCGCAGTGACCGAGATTTCAGTGAAACCAAACAGAAAGGTGGTGGCGTGCTGATTGCCATTGACAATTCACTGAAATCCGTTAGACGGAAAGACCTAGAAACCATCGAAGAATCGATCTGGCTAGAAATCAACCTTGAGCGCCGTGAAAAATTGTTGATTGGATGTTTCTGTTTACCACCCAGCATTTCCCCTGCCTCGTTTCATGATGTGATGTCTTCTATTGAACTTGTGATATCTTCTCATAGTGGACACAGAATTATTGTTCTTGGGGATTTCAATGTACCTGGAATTGATTGGAGTACGCTTACTTTTTCTCATTACAATCATTTCATAAAGAAAAAGTGCAGCCTGCTCTTGGACTTTCTGGCGTTTAATTCCCTACTGCAACATAACTCAGTCGTCAATTCCAGTGGCAACGTCTTAGACCTGTGTGTGTCAAACGATCAACCCCTTGAAGTTTCCCGCTCCAGCATCTCTCTTGTACGTCCTGACAAATTCCACCCACCACTTAACGTAAGATTATCCGCATCAGCCAAAACAACGAGCTACAGCAGTTATGTAAACAGATCTCCAAGATTTGCTTTCAAGCGAGGTGATTACACGGGCCTGTATCATTACTTGTCCACCGTTGACTGGTCACAGGTTACTGACAAACCAAATGTTGATGACCAGGTTGATCAGTTTGCGGAGCTTGTACTGAGCAGCATGCGTAATTTTATTCCCCAATACACACATAAACAACGTAAATATCCCCACTGGTTCTCATCTGAACTTATCAGTGCACTGAAGCATAAAGATCGCGCACACAGGAAATCTAAATGTTCTCCATCGAGCGAGTGGAAGGAAGAGTTCAGCTTTTTTTCGAACTCTCGCTAAACGCCTATATAAACGGGATCATAGTTCGTATATTGAATTCTTAGAAAAAAGCGCTTCTGACAGGCCAGCTGAGTTTTGGAAGTATGTACGTAAACGGTCCAGCAAAAGCGGAGAGTCTTTCAGACTACTAGACTCAAATGGGGTAGAAGTGCATGCCGTCGCTGACTGTTTTGCCGCACATTTCTCATCCGTTTATAAGGCCTCAGACTCTAGCACTGATATCAGACCGCCTAAGGCAGTTCGCTCAACCAGTGCTTTGTCGCTGGATGAAAATCTTATCTGCGAATGCATTAAGTGCTTAAAACCATCCTTATCATGTGGCCCAGATGGCATCCCCTCCGCCATACTAAAAGCTTATAGTAGTATATTTGTCCCAGTACTGACTAGGATATTTAATAACTGCCTGGACACTTCCACATTTCCTAGCACTTGGAAAACTGCTCGTGTTTTCCCAGTATTTAAGTCGGGCTCTAAAACAGATGTTTCTAATTATCGCCCGATTTCTCTACTATGTGCCACATCAAAGATCTTCGAGCTGGCTCTTCACAAAATATTGTCTTTTAGTGTTAAAAGCTCATTGATTCCTAATCAACATGGTTTTCTCGCTGGCCGCTCAACTACCACAAATCTTGCTAGTTTCATGACGCAGATCTCCACACCTATTTCTCAGAGAGGACAGGTTGACGTACTCTACTGTGACCTGAGCAAGGCTTTTGACGTAGTCAGCCACACACTGATTATGGTTAAACTTGCGCAATTTGATGTTGACTTGTCGGTTGTGAATCTCCTGCAGAGCTATCTGCTCAATAGATATTGTTATGTAGCGGTAAATGGCCAATCATCTTCTTTGTATAAAGTGACTAGTGGGGTCCCTCAAGGGTCAGTATTAGGCCCACTCCTATTTTTAATTTACGTTAATGATGTTTCTTTTGCCATTCGTAATTCTTCTTTCCTCTTGTATGCCGATGACATCAAGATTTTTAAGGAAATTCATTCAGTTAACGACTGTCGCTGGCTGCAGTCAGATTTGCGCTCTTTTTCCGAATGGTGCAACGCTAATAACCTTTCTCTGAATGCCTCGAAGACAAAATTCATGTCTATCACTCGCAAAACATCTAGCGTGTCATTTCAATACTCTGTCAATTCTGTGTCCTTATGCAAGGTTTATGAGATCAGTGATCTTGGTGTTGTTGTTGATAGCACGTTAAACTTTTCTGCTCACGCTAAGCGTGTTGCTTTGCGGGGTCTTCGCACCCTAGGCTGTGTTTGCAGATTGTCTAGAGAATTCCGTTCTCCTATGCCCTTCCGAAAATTGTACACCGCGCTATGTCTTCCTCAACTGGAGTATGCGTCCGTGATATGGAATGGCATTGCTCAATCCAGCGGTAACACCATTGAACGAGTCCAGAGAGAGAGAGAGAGAGAAACTTTATTTGCGTATAACGCGGAGCAAAGCAAATGGTCGGGCCCCTATTCCAGGGCTCCGCTGGCCCTTGCCATCTTCTCTGCCCGTTGGATCAGACAAAGCTGATCATCAAAGGCCGAGCTGGACAGCAGTGCCTCCCATTTTTCCTCTGTGTTATTCATGTTGTGGTGTTCTTCGTTGTGAAGTGTACACTCCCATGTAATGTGAAACAGAGTTGGTGGGGCCCCGCACCACGGACATATATCTCTGTATGCTGTGGGGTAGAATACATGTAGCCTGTGTAAGTTCGTGTATGTGTTTGTCTGGAGTCTGCGTAACGCCGCAGATTCCATTGCTGTGAGGTTCTTATGCGGTGCTGGATAGAGTTTTCTATTCTCCCTAAAAATTCCTTAGCATATATAACCATCGCTTTGCTAAAAAATCTCGTTCAAATACTGCTGAATTATTATCATTGCCATCACTTCACTGCCGACGAAATCGTTCTGATCTCTTGTTTCTTTACAAGCTAGTCCACGGTATCATATCCTGCCCTGTACTTCTCAATTGTGTTAATTTTCGAATTCCGCGTAAGTTAACCAGAGAGAACAGACCGTTTCATGTACCCGCCTGCTTCTTCCAACACTCTACTGTTCACAGAATACAAAGTCTCTATAATGTTAATTTTCTTGATCTTGACATTTTTCATAGTCCACAATCATTGTTTTTATCCGAGCTTTGTACTGTTTTGACATAGTATGGCACAATGTACAAAGTCTTCCCTTCTCCGTCTTTCCGCATAGTTGTATATGTGCAACCTAATTTTTCATTCCCCTTCAATATTTCCCGTGTTGTCTTATTTTACTCCTCCCCTTTTGTGTTCATTTCTCTTTGTCTACGTGTATTTGCTCTTTTTATTTCTGAAGACTGTCTGTATTGTATAGTTTATTTTTATTGTTTCTTTTGCGTGCGCCTGCACAAAGACCTTACGGTTGTTCCTGGGCACGTTAAATAAATGATTGATTGATTATTATTATTATTATTATTATTATTATTATTATTATTATTATTATTATTATTATTATTATTATTATTAGGATGATACTCATAACCGTTGTACAGTATATTTCATCCTATTTTTAACCTTTCTTGACAGTTATGACCGCCACGGTCGTCTACCTCTGACCTTTAAGGTCGCGGGATCGAATCCCGGCCGCGGCGGCCGCATTTCGATGGAGGCGAAATACTAGAGGCCCGTTTACTAAGCTTTAGGTGCACGTTAAAGAACCCCAGGTGGTCGAAATTTCCGCAGACCTCCACTAGGGCGTCCCTCATAACAATATCGTGGTTTTGGGACCACGATATCTAACAGTTTTTACTATGATCTCGCCAGTTATAAGCCATCGCGTCAAATTTCCCAGTGCTAGGAGGCATTCTCGAAGGAAAGAGTGAAGAAATTTAACTCTTTCAGCTTTACTGCAGTTGTGGCAGTGTAACGTTGTCATGTGTTTAAACACCCGCTATGTATGTCTCGTTATTTTTCTAAGCACTCTACGACGGCTTGAAAGGATACGTGTGCACTGAACTTACGAGGACGCGAGGAACTCTGAGTGGCGTCAGCTCGGCAATTTTGTAGAGCTCTCCCAAAAACGCCTCCTTCACCGCGGGCGATGCCACCACGGCTGTTTCCACATCATCCGCATTCGCTGGCGAAATAGAAAGAAAAAAGAAATAGAGGTCACAAAAACAAATTAAATGAGCCTCCACTGAACGGTCTATTTCATCGAAAGTTTCGTTCAATGCGAGCCGCATGTAGCCGATAGTTTGGCACCGCACAAGTGGCTGCGGAACTTGCGTCGACGTTCTGTGGCCAATATTGATTCAGGTATACAGGGTGTGCCAAATGTCATGCACAACGATTTAAAAAAAATAGGAACGGCGTTACGCGAAGCACACCAGTGCACATTGTTCCCAGTATATTGTAGAAGCCACTACTAATTTTTCTCGTTAATGAGGTTTAGTTACTTAGTCCCAATTATGTGTCTAACTCGACAAGTACTAACCTAATCGTTAAAATGTCAATGAGGCATATCTATGCATGGTCAAATGACATCTAAATGCGCTATATTGAACAACGCACTAATTGCGTGCTCGCTTTTTTTTTTGGGCTAATAAAGAAGCCCGCGAAATCTGAAAAATGCCACGTGACTAGACGGCAGCGCACGTCAGGCAGCAGTATCCTCAAACAGAATCACTATGAGTTAGCAAGTCAAGACTACGCTCCCACATTTTGCGGGTGGCAGCGTACTCACGTGTCATTTTTCATATTTCGCGTGCTTTCCTTCACAGCCGGAGAAAAATGAGCACGTAATTAGTACGTTGCTGAAAATAACGCAGTTAGATGTCATTTGAACATGCGTACATATGCCTCTCTGACATTTTAATATTTGTCGAGTTATGAACATAATTAGGGCTAATTAACTAAACCTCATTAGCGAAACAATTAGTAGTGGCTACTATAGTATAGTGGGAACAATATGCACTAGGTGTGTTTCGTGTAACGACGTTCCTCTTTTTTTTTAAAGCATGCAGCGTGATATATGTGGGACACCCTGTATATAGCATGACCTGTCAGTTAGCGACAACAAATACCTTATTTTACAATTTTTACCTACCGTCTCCTTTGATATGCAAAGGATGAAACGCCGGGGGTTACGCCTGACACTGATCATCATGAGCTGAATATGGCTCTGTTTTATCACCGAACTAATGCGTATAAATATAGATTTTTTTTGTCTACACTATTGAACTATGGAACGTTTTACCCCGCCATGTTAGATCTTTACAACTTCCGGAGTTTTTGTACGTTACCTTATTATATTCATGTTTAGTATATTTTGTGTTGTTTTGCAATTCTTGCATTTACTACCTCCACTCCTTCGATAGCCCTTCAATGCTGCAGTATGTTGAAGTAAGATAAATAAATAACAGACATTTTATGCTAATTATGCAATGTTTTGACTATGCAGGTCGTCTCTATAACATTACAAAATACGGCGTTTGAAGCGGTACGAAATCCCTCGATGCATTGAGCTTCGAGTGTTTGTTATACGTGAAACTAAAGCTACTCCTTTCTTGCCGGATCCACTGCGGTTACCGTACCGTACGCGATGTACACCAGCTGACATTAGGGATTACGTGCAATCTGGCAAAGCGAACGCATACCTGGGAAGCCAACTTGAAACCACGTGTAGGATTGGTCGTTTTCGTTGTAGCACGAAAGAACGTTCATCTTCTCGTTCATTCGCTCCATCACGGTCGTCAGGTCGTGGATGTTCAGCGTGATCTCGTAGAACGGCTGCACACAGATAAAAGTACGCAGGTGCGATAAGATTACGTGCACTTTTGTGCCGAAGGAGCTTACTCAACCCCGAAGGCAATTAGTGTAGTAGATTTATTTACATAGCGAAGTAGCAAAACGTCACACGGTCCCATACGCATCCGCCTAAAATGAGTCGAAGGCGAAAGCCTCCGGGATCGGCCCACTTTTGGGCAAATGAGGACGTCATATGATGATGGCATCATATGACATGACATTATATGAAATCGTCATATGATGACGTTTTTGCCTTATGAGACACATACACTCTAAGAAAAAAAAAAAAAGAGTCATTTGACTCTTTTCTGAGTTCGGCTTGCCGCGTATATGACTCTCTTTAAAGAGGCACGTTAACTCTCTTGTGCGTCACACGACTCTCCGAAGAGAGTACAATGACCTCAAGAGGGAGTTGACGTGTCTCCTTTAAGAGAGTCATATACGTGACAAGCCAGAACTCTCAGAAAAGAGACAAATGACTCTTTTTTTAGAGTGTATAAGGCTTTCTCCCTAATAAGATCAGAACTTTAGAAGCTTCGCGAACTGGCGAAGATATGTGTATAGACGATCACAACAAGAAGTCCGGAGAAGCGCCGCCCAGACGACCGGAACGCGGCAGCCGAGCGCCTCCGCGACTAAAGAAATAGTCCCGCTCACGCACGCGGCTATGTTCGAAGGCGGGGTTACCAGCCGTCCGGCCCATGACGTCACTCTGGAGTGCGCGCCCATTGGTGCAGGCTTGTGTGCATTTGTCTTTAAAGGGGAAATTCCGCGGACTTCTAAAGTTCTGTTACTCATTATCACGTTGCTACTGCTCACGCTACCTAATGCCCGATCCTGTGGTTAATTATACGATTTTGATAACTATACCATGATATGCATGTTTCTGTAACACAGCGTCAATTCAGTCAAATATATTTGCTGTGCTGCGCTGTGGCAGGTACTCTCACACACATTATTAGCGGGAAAAACAAAATACACACGGCAAGGGATGTGCGATTCCTTGTCACGTGCCTCGTTTTCTTCTGCTAACTTCATTTGTAATAGCGCCTACGCACATTGTAACTAACATATCACTAACCGTTTCAAGCTCTGATTACTTTCTCCAATCAAGTGAGGCGTACACAAAACGCCTGGAATAAGTGAACTATACGAACCTTCAGCTGCTGTTGCGATGTAGTGAACGTGCGAGCGCTTATTTTCACCGGAACGTTTCTGTGGGTGATATCTTCGTCCCAGATCCAGTCATCCTATGAATGTGTAAAAAACACACACATATATACACCTATACATACACATATATACATATATATACACGCCTCTTTCGCACGTATCTTAAGGAAATAGCTTACATTAACCCCCAGAAGCACTACCCCGGGCCCCTCTTGGTATAAAGTGTTCGGATTTTTTATTAAGCAGCAAGTTAAGTAAAATGTCTAACATCGTGTGCAGTGTACAGTGCCGCTTTAAAAATATTGCGATGGATTTCTTGCAAAATCAAATAAAAAGCTAAGGGAACTATCTTCTGCTCTTTGTTGCTGCCGTAGAACAAAGCAAGTTGATTCGGCCTTTTTAAGTAGATACTTGATAATCTATCTATCTATCTATCTATCTATCTATCTATCTATCTATCTATCTATCTATCTATCTATCTATCTATCTATCTATCTATCTATCTATCTATCTATCTATCTATCTATCTATCTATCTATCTATCTATCTATCTATCTATCTATCTATCTATCTATCTATCTATCTATCTATCTATTCCAGTTATCACTACTCTATCATAGTGACTGCAGTTTAAGGAATCAGATCGCATAGCCGTCATCTACGGTTACTCGCTTTGCCTTTTGTTTAGTTTAGGACGAATTCACGTGCCCAATGCGAACTGCACATTTCCTCGTCAAACCGCAAAAATCTGTGACGTACGCAGTCGTGAGACGAGCTTACCTGGAGGTAGTAGTAGGTGATGGTCGCCTGGGTAATCTTGGACGCCCTTCCGTCGAGTCCATCCTGAAGAAGCTCGAAGGCATGCGTCGGCATTCCCCGAACGAGGTGCTTGTAAAAGGAAATTGACAATACCAAGTCAGCGTAACGCCTATCATAGTTTCATGAGAGTTTCAGGATCTACATGGCCCCTTATGCATTTGTCTAAGACGACTCGAATCTGAAAGACATTTTCTCCCTTTTCTTCTCAAGTGATTGTATCGACCACCCCCATGACAGCTTTTTGCACCCAACGTGGTTTTGCATCGCCTCCGGGATCGGAGGCATAGCAAGCTTTCTGCACGTCACGCGGTTCTGCAGTGCCTCCGGGATCGGTCCACCTTTGACCAAGCGACGATGCCATGTGATGACGCCGTCGTTTGGCGTCATGATGACGTCACAAATTCTGGCGACCTGTGACGTCATGATTAGGTCATATGTTGATGTCCTTACATGATGATTTTTTGCATCACTCATGTTGACGCCGACGGTCACTTTTCGTGTCTGATGAGGCATCTAAGGTTCTCGCCTTAATAAGATAAATAGCCGTGAATGAGGCGTGATTACTGTTTGTTCAGGTTATAAGTTCAGTTGTGCCGCGTGTTTTACGTAAACCGTGTTCGTAGAGAGTACATGGCAGCCCTAAGCGCAAAACTCACAATGCCCAGGTAGGTGGCGTTCATGAGAGTTGCCTCGTCGACGAAGATCACGTTCAGCATGTCGAGTTGGCCTAATCCCGGCAGTGACACATTCAGCATGTACTGATTCGCAGCTCTCATCGTGCAGCTTTCCTCGTGTCCAGACTTGTCGATCTTGTAAAGGATACCTGCATGTTTAAGTGAGAAGTCATAATTGGTAACAACATAAGAAAAAAAAAACTCACAGGGTAACTTATGCATTCGCTTAAGATGACTCGAAGGCGAAAGCCACCGTCTTTTTCCTTTTCTTCTTGATCGATTGTATTGATCTCCCCGCCCCCGAAAGATTTCTACACCTAGCGTCGTTTTGCACTGCCTCCGGGATCGGAGGCATTGCAAGCTTTCCGCACCTCACGTGCCTCCGGGATAGGCCTACCTATGACCGAGTGACGATGGAGTGGGATGACGACAACATGTGGCGTTGTGGTGGCGTCACGATGACGTCATAGTGTGGCGTATCACATGATTATGATTTTTGCATCACTCGCGTTGACGCCGACGGTCATCTTTCGTGTTTGATGAGGCATCTAAGGCTTTCCGCCCCAAAATGTCAGACACGCCTACAGCCACTGCTGTCCCTTTCTTCCATAGAGAATTTGCATAAATGCTCGATCCAATAGAGCTTCCCATACAGACACAAGCTTGGGTCGCTGGTTTTAGGTCAGAAAACTTGAATCTCCTGATAAGGTTGGTCAAGGATTCTGACATCGCCCCTCAGCCAGACAAGTTGTTTAGGTATAGTAACGACGAACCTTTAAGTACTAATACGCGCACTATTTATATTAGCCGAAGGAAAGTACTAGCGGTTCGAGCGGAAACCAGCTAGCATGATTGTCTTTCACAGATGATTCATCTATGGATGAATGACGACGTGGTGAAACTTCACACACTTCACCCCCCCCCCCCCCCCATCCAACCCCGGCCCTAATGGACAACCCTGCGTACGCCTATGATTGTGTTGTGTGGTTTCATTTTATTTGCATGTGACGCCTGCGTCGATCAGGAAAGCCAAGCTCTCCTGTAATAACGTGCTAATTAATACTAATGAAAACAAATAACATTTGAATGCGGTATCGTTGCTTACCGTTGTAGTAGTCGAATATCTCTTGGTAAGTGCCGGCTGGTTCGGTCTGCTGCGCGTTGCGCTCGCTCGTGGCCCACGGCTCAACGATAACGCTCATGTGGTTGCTGGAAATGTCGCGGATGATCTGAGGAAAAGAGAGGACCACGTTTACCTCGGTTGGCGTCAGTTTTCACGGTGGAGAAAAAAAGAAAGATTAAGGAGCCCTTTCCCTATCTGGGAAGATTCGCTTGCCTCTATGTCCCAGATAGGAAAAGGGCTCCTAATTTTTTCTTCGTCTGTTTCTTTGCTTGTGCGTTGAGTCCAGTGACGCATAAGTGGCTTAGGTTATGTTGCACCAGCCACAGGGTGGGCTTCTTTCAAGAAAAAATAAACTTGTCATGCGCTCGAGGGATGCGATGCGAGCTTGCTGGTAACACATCTTCAGACAGGACAAACCTGTGCCTACATTCGTCATGTTTTTTTTTTTTATGCACGTCACAAGGAAACCTACTAAAGTCGTCACGTGCGATCCTGTATGGTTTCATATGCCGTATCATGCACGGTAGTCGGGCGTACAGATTCAACACTTACGTCTAAGTGGGAAGAGTAGTAGAACTTGGAGGAGCTCTGCAGGTTCCTGAACATCAACTCCGAGTGGAACTCGAAAGAGACGTTGGCGAAGCTGGGAGGCTTGGGCAGCCCCGTAGTGACGCGGGCACATCCTCGCCCTGCTGGAATCTGATACGAGTAGCAAGGGGAAAAAGAAGTTTAAAATAATGAGAGGGTTTCACGTACAAATACAGTTAAACCTCTCTATAACGAACATTGATATAGCGAAATATCGGTTATAGCGAAATAAATATAAACTGATTGGTCACGCTTAGTTTCGGTGACATTTATTCTCATAACGAAACCGAAAACGTGAAAACTGCCGTGATATCGGCTGTAACGAAGAAATGTTTGGCTCGCGCAAGGCTCCAAACTGGAAAAGTTGCATAAAAAGCAAAGCAAAACAACCGCATTTTTCCAAATGTGTTTGTCACGTTAAAAACACCGTAGAATAAAAATTGTTTGACATTAAAGATTTGATGTGATCGTGGACTGGTTTTGAACTTTGTGCTGTTGTAATTTTACCGTCTCACGTTCTGGTCCACTTAGTGTGAAGTCCCACAAGGAGATATGTAAGTTTTATCTTGTTTATAAGTGGATTTGAGAGAATAATGCGTTTTTGTATGTAGGATTTTTGTGCGAGCCAGAGTGACGATTTCTTAGAGCCGAATTTTACCTCTACTGTTACAGCGAATATCGGCTATAACGAACTAATTTACGTTCCCGACGCTACTTCGTTACAACGTGGTTCGACTCTACCACGATATTATTACGAGGCGCCACATATTACAGGTGACTCCGGGCTAATTATGACTACCGAGGTTTCTTTACCGTGCACCTGGGTCTAAGTAAGCATACGAGTGTCCTTTTTTCTGTATTTCACCCCTATATAAATACGGCCGGCGTAGCCGGGAATCTAACCCGCGTCCTCAAGCTTAGCAGCGCGAGGCCTTAGTCCAGGGGTCTCAAATACGCGGCCCCCAAACACAAGTACGCTGTACGGTGCGAAGTACACCGTAAGGTCCGAAGTACCCTGTACGGCCCGAAGTACCGTGTAAGGTCCGAAGTACCCTGTACGTTCCGATGTACCTGTACGGTCTGAAGTACCCTGTTCGGTCCGAAGTACACCGTAATGTCCAAAGTACCCTCTACGGTCCGAAGTTCACCGTAACGTCCGAAGTAACCTGTACGGTCTGAAGTACCGTGTAAGGTCCGAAGTACCGTGTACGGTCCGATGTACCCTGTAGGTCCGAAGTACCGTGTAAGGTCCAAAGTACCCTGTACGTTTCGATGTACCCTGTACGGCCCAAACTACGGTCCGAACTACCCTGTAAGGTCCGAAATACACCGTACGGTCCGAAGTACCCTGTACGGTCCGATGTACCCTGTATGGTCCGAAGTACGGTCTGCATGCGGCTCGCACATGGCCCCCTTCCTGCCATATATTTTTTATGGATTTGTGAGTGTTTGCGAGATTGCTAAATGGTGCCCCCATTGTTTTCTCGCCTATCCTGATTAATAACGCTTTTTTGGGGTAAGATACACAGACGTGACTGCTCTTAAGCATTTTTTTTTCTTTCGTGTGGCATCCTATGAGGTCACCTTGTGTTGAAACATAACCGCGGAACAAAAACTCTATACTTCAGGATCGGCGTCCAGATCTTAATCCTTGTGAAGATCGGTATAGATATGTTTCTCGAATCTTGACGCCTAATACCCTTCAGGAACAACCCAAATATGAGATATGGGAAAGGCCTTCTTTCAAACGGCAGTATTGGCTGACATTTTGTACCTCAGTGGTAGAATACTCGACTGCCCCGCAGAAGGCCCGGGTTCAAATCCAATCCGATTCTGGACATTTTTTTTCTCTCATTTCGCGCGATAGCGGTTACGGACACCGTCGGTGGCGGCGGCGGACAACTACGCCACCAAATCGGCTGTTGTCATCTCATAAGAGCTTTCGCTGTAAAACATATCACAATGTTATAGCACTTCGGGCGTCAGCATTGACAAAAATAGTCTTTCATAGAGTGCAGGACAGACTTACGTCACCTTAAACTTATCTTCGACGTCCGCGATGTATTCCTGCATCATCATGATATCGGAGACCTCCTTGCCCTGGACGATTCTCAGAGGTAGGGGAACCACGGATCCGTAAGGGCTGTGCTTGGGATCTGAAACAGCATCGATGTGTTCGTGTACTGTGCGAAAAACAAGACATTGCGTTCCTTTAATCGGTTCATTGCGACGAACAATTGCGCAATGCCAATCGGGAAGCCGAAAAATAAACGGAGAGACAAAGTGAAGTGAAACCTAATACGTCACATCTAGCGTCACATTGTATCACCTGCGGATGGTCACTTTTGTTTTTTGAAACTAAAATCCTTTTTAGACACAAACGCCAAAAGACGCGCGAAATTATTCAAGCCTTCCAAATTAAAAGAATGAGAGAGGCTTGCGTCAGCCAGCCATCAATTTCCCCATTTGACAGATAATATGATTAGCTCCTCATCGCGTATGTTGATGTCAAGTAATTTGTCTCGGTTTGGGGGCTCCTCGCCTACTTATTATCTGTTTTTTGTTTTACTAATATTTTACACCATGTGATATGTTTGTCGGCATGCGTGCTTTTGCAATCGCTTATACGTTTTGGTCGCTTCAATAAAAATTGAGTTGTGAGAAGGCACTCGTCCTTTCTTCGTGCTTGTCCTTTCGCGCTCAAATTTTTAAAATTATGGTACCCCCATCCCAAAGTGCTAACTGAAACATTCATCGTCATGTTTACAGTCTTTATCTTTATTCATATTTAGTACAGAAGGAGGTCCCGGAGTTCTTGCAAAACTGTCAGGGGGACCTTCTATTAGTAATTTCGCGATCTATTAATCGTACTATCGCGCTCAGTATGAGCTACACAACGCGCGAACGCGTGGCCAAGCGCATTGCAAGGTTGTACTACAGTGGCGTCGATCGGGGCATATTTATATAAAAAAAAAAACTACAGATTAGGGTACATAAATGTGCGGCAGGGGCTCACACATTTTCTTTTTTTTGAAACGCACGTGTTTTTGAAAAAAGTTACAGTTTCGCCGCAAGGGCGAAGCATTGGATGCGATAGCAAGAAAAGCGGCCCGTGACGGACGCGCTGCTACGCTGCAGAAGCAACTACCGCGCGAGCAGACAGCGGAAGGGCAAGGTTCTCCCTGCGCAAATGTTAGAAGAAGCGAGCGAGCTGGCCGACGACTTTTAAATGCGCCCGTTGCGCTCCTCGCGCCATCTCGCTGGTAATGAAGAAACGCTTATAAGCGCCTGCCGTCTGAGTCCTGCTAGCGGCAAAGGGTGTGCACATGTATATAACGCTCGCCATTAGCTACCTGAAGGATCTGCGTTTTGTGGCGTAGTGGTTCATTATACGGTGCATGACGATGGCGACGGCGGCGGCAAAAACCAGCCGAGACTGTCCATATAATTGCTATCGCAATAAAAGAAAACTCTAGTGTATATTTAGTCTTGATAATAGTTCTATACGATATGGAAAGAAAATTAGACGAACTGGATTACGTTAAACATGCAAATGGCGATGACGGATGATAAGCGAGTTGGATTATTGAAGTCAAGGTTAGCTCACGTAAAATAAGTCCTTGCACTGGTAATATACTGAATAAGGATAGAAATTGGATGAGTTGGATTACGGATTACGAGCAAGCTGGATTACATTTTATATTGTAGATTTTATGTCCAACATTACACCACTAGAGGTTGCTTTTCTAAATTGTAGTTCGGACATTTTTTTTTAGGTTGGTCTAGGCACTGTTTATTAAACCGCAGTTCCCAACATTTAGAAGGCTTCCCATCCATGTAAACGAGGGTCACTCGAACGCAGTCAGTTTAGTAATACTTACCGGAGAAGTACACGTCGATAGGTGTGTCGTCGTCACTCAAGCAGACCGACCATTTCAGCGCCGGCATCCCCCGTACGGTGAAATTTTTGCCTTGGAACGCCTGTTAAGAGTACAGAAAAAAAAACAGACACAAATCCTTCAGTGGCCGAAGTGGTGTATGTTACAAATACAATGTCTGGTGCAAAACTCCTCAAGTGGATATGCGCCACAGGGATTGGACAAGCCCCACTACCGTGTACAGCAGGTGCGAGCGATAAACGAAAGCTCTGCTCGGCGAAGTGGAGCATGTGAAACACGTGAAAGAGAGGGAGAGAAAAAGAAAGATATATAAAGAAACAGAAAGAGAAGGTAGAGAGAGAGAAAGAAAGCAGTAGAAAGAAAGAGCGAGAAATATATATATATATATATATATATATATATATATATATATATATATAAAGCGAAAGAGAGAAAGAAGGAAACAGGAAGTAAGAGAAAAATAGAAAAATTTAAAAGCCGCCCAGCTCTGCTTTTCCTTCAGGCTTTGCACCACTAATGCGAAGCTGTCATAATTTATTTTTTACTTTTTTGCTCGGAACAGATGCACAATGATATCATGCACAATGATATAAGTTACAGCAAGCCGCGTATATCCTACCATATTCTCAGACTCTTCGCTCGGTGCTGTGGTATAGCGCTTGGACGTCGCCATTTTCATAATGAATATGTAGTGTCGTCATGGACTCTTCTCTTTCATTCTTTCACACTCTCTTTCCCTTTTCCCAGGCACAGGGTAGCCAACCGAAGATCTCCCTCTAGCTAACCTCCATGTTCTTTCCGCATTCACCCTGTTTTTATCTATGCTTGCGATTTTCCCATGTCTTTCTTTCTTTCCTTTTTTTCTTCTTTTTTTTCGGTGCCTGAATTTTCGTAATCAGGCGGATCGGTGCTTCATGTTTAGCCTTCGCACATAGCTAAAAAAAATTCACGGGATCCCTTATGCACTCACCTAGGACGACTGGAAGGCGAAAGCCATTTTAACACGAAAGTGTTCTTTGCCGGGGTCCACCACGGCTATACTGACGTATTTCCGTCACGGATATGACGTTATAAAATATACACTAACAGATGCCAAAGAAAAAAAAACTAGAATAAAGTTCCGTTGCGGGCGTCGAACTTACTCGGCCACAGAGCGTACTTTGTTCAAGTTACTAACAGCAAGCTATTTATAGACACCATTTACCGTTTGCGGTACTCAGAGCTCGGTGGCTTCAGCGTGTTCGTGTTATGACTAGCCAGATGGCGCGAAGAGCCCGCAGGGTGCGCTTTAAAAGTCGTCGCCCCGCGCGTCGCGATACAAGCGCGCTTCTGCAGGGGGAGTCTCCCATGCGCGCGCGCGCTTATCTCGTGATGTGGGCGGTTTGTACGTCTTGTACTTTCAGTGCAAGTTTCTGTTGACGTTACAGAGAGCACGAAAGTCACTTCGCTCGCTGCAGCGGCCGCGTTTCCGAAAGGAGCGCGCTGCTCGCACGCAAAGAAGTAACATTTAAGTAACGCAAGGAAGTTCCTTAGCGCTTGTCCTGTGTATGTTCTTTTCGTGCGTCCTTTCTGCTTTAGAGCGCGCTGCAAGTTTCGAGCTGCTTGCCGTTCTTCGCGTGACATTACAAATTTGCTGCTGCTATAGCATTCATTCCTTCGCCCTTGTGGCCAAACAATGCACAATAACCGCTAAACTACTTCTGTGAAGGCATGTTTCACTTTCGTGTTATACCGACTCCTATGAAAGCCGGATGAGCCATGTTTTTTTTTCTTTTTGTTCTCAGTCGATGTACTTATTGTTCCTTCCTCGCCGCCCTCCGAAAGCTTTCTGTACCTCACGTGGTTTTGCATTGCCTCCAGAATCGGAGGAACCTCACCTGGTTTTGCACTGCCTCCGTGATCGGCTCACCGTTAACCAAGCTACGATCTCGTGTGATGACGTCGGAACGTGACGCAGAGTTGCAGTTCCGGTTATAATAAACGGATCTGGGCTTCTTTTTTTCGCCGAGTAGCTTTTAGAATTTTACAGTCGCTTGTCGCGTTTTTTTTGTTTTTTTTTTTTTTGGGGGGGGGGGCTTATTTACATCTTCCAAACAAATATAGTTATTTTAACGCGCACCACGTTCGCCAATAGCGCGCTTGTCGTTCACTAAGAGCGCTTTTGTCGATGACTTTGTGTAGTTGAGTGTTGATGTCAAACACACGTTGGGAGAATCAACAGAGTGACGTTAATCATGCACTGGCAAACGTGCATTCAACCGAATGGGAACTACCCTAGAGATAATTTTAAAAGGAAATGTCTGCTTTCGTTCATATTAGCATATTTTTTCGCTGTACAAAATAATTAAAGTGATTGTTTTGATTATCCTTCGTATTCGAGTGGCATTTTTTATTATAATTAAAATTATTTTCAATAGAGAAATCCATTAAATTTTCGCTTCTTTTGGGCTTCTTCGCGAAAGTCACGCCGCTCTTTCTTGGCCTTCTTTTGTGATGATTATTTCCTTGTTAGCTCGGTAGCATCTGACAGCTCTGACGTGGCGTCACTGTGGCGTCATGGTGAGGCCATATTAACGTTGCAAACTTTGGCGATCTGTCACATGGTGAAACCATCACGTGATCGTGATTTTTTGCAACGCTCGTGTTGACGCCGCCGACGCAGGACGCAGGTCAATTTTCGCGTTTCATGTGAGACACCTAGGGCTTTCGCCTTAAAACAAGGACACACAAGCTTATCGCTACGGCATGATAGAGCTACCCCTAATATGTTCAACATTGGCTTCCCCTCCTTACCGTTTTTACGTTTTTCTTCACAAGGGGAGCTATGAAAAGCGTCGAGGTTCCGAGGATGGTGTAGGTGTCGCCGGCATCCGACCACCTGAGAACAATCTCTCCGTATTCCTTGGGAATGTTGTCCAGGGAAACAGTTTCGCATTTCGAGTCTGCGTCATTGCGAAAGCGCAGGCAGGGAGAAGTTGTTAGTGAGGATTTATGAGAATGAAAATATGACTTCTATAGAAACGACTGTGTACAGGGCGAATCATTTTGTCTATATAATCCATCCTATCTATCTATCTATCTATCTATCTATCTATCTATCTATCTATCTATCTATCTATCTATCTATCTATCTATCTATCTATCTATCTATCTATCTATCTATCTATCTATCTATCTATCTATCTATCTATCTATCTATCTACAAAGCAAACTAGGTGGAGATGGGAGTCGAACCCCTCCCCTTCCACCCAAGGTGCATAGAGTTGGTAGTGCGTTGCACTGTGAATTGTGCTATAGGCGGCTATTTACACGCCCGTATTCCTAGATATTTATGCATATGCACATAATCTAAACCGCGCAGGTAACGTTAGCGCCACTCACGGCCATGACCGCTGCGCTACTTGGGAAATAGTTTCGACTGGGTTCCTATTCGCAATTAAACAAATCAAATGATGGCACTGTCAGCTCAGTTTTTATACAAGGAAGTAGAAGAAAAACTCGCAGGGTCTTTTGTGCATTGCCTAACAAGACTCGAATGCGAAAGCCACCTTCTTTTAACACGAAAGTGTTTTATGCCGGGGTTCAGCAAAACTTTAGTGACATATTTCCGTCACGGATATGACGTTGGTAAAATGGACGCTAGCGGATGAGAAAGGAAAAACCAGCACCTAACGTGGTTTTGCACTGCCTCCAGGATCTGAGGAATTCGAAGCTTTCTGCACCTCGCCTGGTTTTTCACTGCCTCCGTGATCAGCTCACCTTTGGCAGAACAGACTGTTGGGCTAGTTGGTTATCCATGAACACTAAAACACTAAGCGCTAAAATTCGCTAAAACTCGTCAATTTTAGCGCATATTCTTTCAGAGCTCACCTTTGACCAAGTGACGATGTCATGGTATGACGTCATTATTTGACGTCATCATTTGACATACCGTTAGGTGAAGCAATAATGACGTCATGATGACCTCACTAATTTCGGCGATCTGTGACGTCATCACGTAATGTTGATTTTTTGCATCACTCGTGTTGAAGCCGATGGGTAAAATGAAGCATCTGAGGCTTTCGCCTTAACAGTTGCCTAGAAGTTGAGTAATACGAACCCGAGTAGAAGAAGGCCTCGTTGGTGCGATGGTTGTAGTAAATGTTGTACTGCTGCCCTCCGAGGTTAGCGTCGAGGTACCCTTGCTTGTTTTTTACGTCGTAGTACTCAGTCGCGTGATACGTGGCTTTCTACGATGTAGGAAAAAAAAAGCATTTAGTAACAACCTAATAGGTAGTTAGTTCATACTCAAGAGGGACGATAAAGTAGCATGACTAAAATGGGGACATAACTAAACGAGGTACGGCTGTACATACGCATTTTAATGAAATGCAGGCTGGCTTACGTGACAAGTATTTAAGTGAGGGATATGAGCGACCAAACAATAAAGTTCCAGGGAAGCTGGAAGTGATAAAAGATCGTTGAACAGTGGAGTCGCTAGAGCCAGCGTTTCGACAAGAGAACTTGCATAGATAGATAGATAGATAGATAGATAGATAGATAGATAGATAGATAGATAGATAGATAGATAGATAGATAGATAGATAGATAGATAGATAGATAGATAGATAGATAGATAGATAGATAGATAGATAGATAGATAGATAGATAGATAGATAGATAGATAGATAGATAGATAGATAGATAGATAGATAGATAGATAGATAGATAGAAAATACGAACTCCTGGACAGGGTCTCCTAGTTGTCTAGGCTGACATTTGTTAATTTGCTATATAAGGGAATGTTGTTGCTACTGCTTACGCTATCGGAAGGACAGTGTTTGCCACCAGAGAGAGAGCGTTGCCTGACATTTCCTATCACTTGTTTGTTTATTTGTTTTACATTTGC